>NW_026642817.1:0-13017 GCF_028554395.1 Pezoporus wallicus | reverse complement strand
CTAAAGGGGTTTAATGGGGTCCTAATGGGGGTTATTGGGGTCCTAATGGGGGTTAATGGGGTTTCAGTGGGGGTTAATGGGATCCAATGGGGTTTAAGGGGGTCCTAATGGGGTCTAAAGGGGGTTTAATAGGGTCTCAATGGGGGTTAATGAGGTCCAAATGGGTTTAATGGGGAAATGGGGGTTAATGGGGTCCCAATGGAGGTTAATGGGTCCTAATGGGGGTTAATGGGGTCCCAAAGGGATTTAATGGGGTCCCAATGGGGTTTAATAGGGTCTCAATGGGGGTTAATGGGGTCTCAATGCGGGTTAATGGGGTCCTAATGGGGGTTAATGGCGTCTAATGGGGTTTAATGAGGTCCCAATGGGGGTTAATGGGGGGAAAAGGAGGTTTCGGGGGTCCCAATGGGGTTTAATGGGGTCTAAAGGGGATTTGGGGTCCTAATGGGGTTTAATGGGGTCTAAAGGGGGTTTAGGGGGGTCCCAATGGGGTTTAATGGGGTCCCAATAGGTTTCAATGGGTTCTAAAGGGGGGTTTGGGGTCTGCCCCCCATTAACCCCCCCCATTTCCCCCCCCTCTATAGGGCTGGTCCTGCCCCCATTGCACCTACTTCAACCCAGGCCCCGGCCCCACATGTGCCCTCTGCCGGCAGCACATGGGCACCCCCTTGGCCCCGCCCCCTGAGCCCCACGTGATGCCTCCCAAAGCCCCGCCCCCTTCCCCTCCGCCCCCCAAGGCCCCTCCCACCCTCGACGCTGACCAATGGCGGCAGAGGCGCCTGGACCAAGATGGCCGCCGCATGGTCGCCATCCTGCGGGTGAGTTGGGGGGTCGCTATAGGGCAGGGACCCCCCCCCCCCCCCCCCCCCCATTGGGCCCTATAGGGGCTCCCTATTGGTCCCTATGGGGCTGGGGGGGGGTATTGGGGTGCTATAGGGGTCTATGGGGTGGCATTGGGGGTCTATGGGGTGGTATTGGGGGTCTATGGGGCGGCATTGGGGGTCTATGGGGCGGTATTGGGGGTCTATGGGGCGGTATTGGGGGTCTATGGGGTGGTATTGGGGGTCTATGGGGCGGCATTGGGGGTCTATGGGGCGGTATTGGGGGTCTATGGGGCGGTATTGGGGGTCTATGGGGTGTCTATGGGGGTCTATGGGGCGGCATTGGGGGTCTATGGGGTGGCATTGGGGGTCTATGGGGTGTCTATGGGGGTCTATGGGGCGGTATTGGGGATCTATGGGGTGGCATTGGGGGTCTATGGGGCAGTATTGGGGGTCTATTGGGTGGTATTGGGGGTCTATGGGGAGGTATTGGGGGTCTATGGGGCGGCATTGGGGGTCTATGGGGTGGTATTGGGGGTCTATGGGGCGGTATTGGGGGTCTATGGGGTGGTATTGGGGGTCTATGGGGCGGTATTGGGGGTCTATGGGGTGGAATTGGGGGTCTATGGGGCGGCATTGGGGGTCTATGGGGTGGCATTGGGGGTCTATGGGGCGGTATTGGGGGTCTATGGGGTGTCTATGGGGGTCTATGGGGCAGCATTGGGGGTCTATGGGGTGGTATTGGGGGTCTATGGGGTGGTATTGGGGATCTATGGGGCGGCATTGGGGGTCTATGGGGCAGCATTGGGGGTCTATGGGGTGGTATTGGGGGTCTATGGGGCGGTATTGGGGGTCTATGGGGTGGTATTGGGGGTCTATGGGGCGGTCTTGGGGGTCTATGGGGCGGTATTGGGGGTCTATGGGGTGGCATTGGGGATCTATGGGGCGGTATTGGGGGTCTATGGGGTGGTATTGGGGGTCTGTGGGGCGGTATTGGGGGGTCTATGGGGTGGTATTGGGGGTCTATGGGGCGGCATTGGGGGTCTATGGGGCGGTATTGGGGGTCTATGGGGCGGTATTGGGGGTCTATGGGGTGGTATTGGGGGTCTATGGGGCGGCATTGGGGGTCTATGGGGCGGTATTGGGGGTCTATGGGGCGGGATTGGGGGTCTATGGGGTGTCTATGGGGGTCTATGGGGCGGCATTGGGGGTCTATGGGGTGGCATTGGGGGTCTATGGGGTGTCTATGGGGGTCTATGGGGCGGTATTGGGGATCTATGGGGTGGCATTGGGGGTCTATGGGGCGGTATTGGGGGTCTATTGGGTGGTATTGGGGGTCTATGGGGTGGTATTGGGGGTCTATGGGGCGGCATTGGGGGTCTATGGGGCGGTATTGGGGGTCTATGGGGTGGTATTGGGGATCTATGGGGTGGTATTGGGGGTCTATGGTGCGGATGTGGGGGGTCTATGGGGGGGACAAGGGGGTCTATGGGGAGCTATGGGGATCCTATGGGGCAATAGGGGTGCCCTATGGGGTGGTATTGGGGTTCTCTGTGTGGCTTATGGGTTTCTATGGGGCGTTATGGGTCGCTGTGGGTCTCTGTGGGTCTCTATGGGGTCTCTGTGGGGTCGCTATGGGTCTCTATGGGGTCTCTATGGGATCTCTGTGGGTCTCTATGGGTCTTGATGAGATTTTTGTGGGTCTCTATGGGTCTCTGTGGGATCTCTGTGGGTCTCTATGGGTCTCTGTTGGTTCTGTGGGTCCCTGTGTGTATCTATGGGTCCCTATGGGGTCTCTATGGCTTTCAAGGGGTCCTTATGGGTCTCTATGGGGTCTCTGTGGGTCCCTATGGGGTCTCTGTGTGTCCGTATGGGTCTCTATGGGGTCTCTATTGGATTCTCTATGGGTCTCTGGAGTCCCTCTGGGGTCCCTATGGGTCTTTATGGGTCTCTATGGGGTCTCTATGGGTCCCTATGGGGTCTCTGTGGCTTTCAGTGGGTCCCTATGGGGTCCCTATGGTTCCCTGTGGGGTCTCTATGGGTCTGTGTGGGTCCCTATGGGGTCTCTATGGCTTCCTTTGGGTTCCCTGTGGGTCTCTGTGGGGTCTCTATGGGTTCCCTATGGGTCTCTATGGGTCCCTGTGGGGTCTCTATGGGGTTCCTATGGGTCTGTATGGCTCCCTATGGGTCTCTATGGGCCATTATGTGGTCTGTATGGGGGTCTATGGGGTCTCTATGGGGTTCCTATGGCTCCCTATGGGTCCCTATGGGTCCCTATGGGTCTCTATGGGTCTCTATGGGTCTCTATGGGTCCCTATGGGTCCCTATGGGTCCCTATGGGTCCCTATGTGTCCGTATGGGTCCCTATGGGTCTCTATGGGTCCCTATGGGTCTCTATGGGTCCCTATGGGTCCCTATGGGTCTCTATGGGTCTCTATGGGTCCCTATGGTTCTCTATGGGTCTCTATGGGTCTCTATGGGTCCCTATGGGTCCCTATGGGTCTCTATGGGTCCCTATGGTTCTCTATGGGTCTCTATGGGTCTCTATGGGTCTCTATGGGTCCCTATGGGTCCCTATGGGTCTCTATGGGTCCCTATGGGGTCTCTGTGGCATCTCTATGGTTCCCTATGGGTCCCTATGTGTCCCTATGGGTCCCTATGGTTCTCTATGGGTCCCTATGGGGTCTCTATGGGTCCCTATGGTTCTCTATGGGTCTTTATGGGTCCCTATGACTCTCTATGTGTCTCTATGGGTCTCTATGGCTCCCTATGGGTCTCTATGGGTCTCTATGTGTCCCTATGACTCCCTATATGTCCCTGTCTCTCTCCCCCCAGGCCGCCGAGCTCGGGGGCTCCCCTTTCCCTTTCCCCCCCCCGGCCTCCCCCCGGGTTCTGTGGGTCCTGGCGGCCGCCGTGGGGCTCCGTGGGGCGCAGGAGCCCGGGGGTCCCTTGGGGGCCCTGTCCCTGCGGGAGGCGGCGTGGGGCTGGGCCCGCGCTATGGGGCAGGCGGAGGGGGCCCTGCGGGCATGCCTGGGGCGCCGCCGGAAGCAGGTGGGCGGGGCTAAGGGGCGGCCAATGGGGGAGAAGGGGTGGGGTTAAGGGAGGGTCCATATAAGGCAAAAGGGGAGGGGCTAATGGGCGGCCAATGAGGGAGAAGGGGAGGGGCTAAGGGGGGAATGAGTGTGCGTATAAGGGAGGAGGGGAGGGGCTAATGGGCAGCCAATGAGGGAGAAGGGAAGGGGCTAAGGGAGGGGGGGGGAAAGGGTGTCCATATAAGGGAGAAGGGGAGGGGCTATGGGGCGGCCAATGAAGGAGAAGGGAGTGGGAATGGGTGTCCATATAAGGCAAAAAGGGAGGGGCTAATGGGCGGCCAATGGGAGAGAAGGGGAGGGGCTAATGGCGGGGGGGGAATGGGTGTCCATATAAGGGAGAAGGGGAGGGGCTAAGGGGCGGCCAATGAGGGAGAAGGGGGGGGGAAATGGGTGTCCATATAAGGCAAAGGGGAGGGGCTAAGGGGCGGCCAATGAGGGAGAAGGGGAGGGGCTAAGGGGGGGGGATGGGTGTCCATATAAAGGGAGAAGGGGAGGGGCTAAGGGGCAGCCAATGAGGGAGAAGGGGGGGGGGGAATGGGTGTCCATATAAGGCAAAAGGAGAGGGGCTAATGGGTAGCTGATGAGGGAGAATTGGAGGGGTCAATGGGCAGCCAATGAGGGAGAAGGGGAGGGGCTAAGGGGGGGAATGGGTGTCCATATAAGGGAGAAGGGGAGGGGCTAAGGGCCGGCCAATGGGGGAGAAGGGGTGGGGCTAAGGGGGGAATGGGTGTCCATATAAGGGAGAAGGGGAGGGGCTCATGGGCAGCCAATGAGAGAAAAGGGGCGTGGCTCCTCGCTGTCCATATAAGGGAAAGGGGCGTGTCTCCTGGGTCTCCATATAAGGGAAGGGGGCGTGGCTAAGGGCAGAAGGGCGTTGCTTCTGTCCATATAAGGGAAAGGGGCGTGGTCTTTGGTATCCATATAAGGGGAAAAAGGCATAACTAAGGGCAGAGGAGCGCGGCTCTTGGGTATCCATATAAGGAAAAGGGGCGTGTCTCCTGGGTCTCCATATAAGGTCAAAAGGGGGGCAGAGCTAAGAGCAGAGGGGCGTGGCTCCTGGGTATCCATATAAGGTCAAAAGGGGGGCAGAGCTAAGGGCAGAGGGGCGTGGCTCCTGGGTCTCCATATAAGGTCAAAAGGGGGGCAGAGCTAAGGGCAGAGGGGCGTGTCTCCTGGGTATCCATATAAGGCAAAGGGGCGTGGTTAAGCTCCCCAAAGGGGGCGTGGCTAATACACCCCCCCCCATCTCCACGCGCAGCTCCGGGCCTTGTCCTCCCTGGGCTATGGGGCGCGGGCGGCGGCGGCGCGGGCCCTATGGGAGGCCGGGGGCGATGTGGGGCAGGCCCTGGCCCTATTGCAGGCCCCACGGCTCCGATCCTTCCTGCTCCGCCTCTGGGATGCGCGGAGCCCCCCCATGGACTTCGAACAGCCCGAGCAGCACGTGAGGATGTGGGGGGAGATGGGGGGCAATGGGGGGAGATGGGGGGCAAGGGGGGCAATGGGGGGCAATGGGATCAATGGGGGGCAATGGGGGTCAATGGAATCTATGGGGGTCAGTTGGGGACAATGGGGATCAATGGGGGTGATGGGGATCAATGGGAGTCAATGGGGGTCAATGGAATCAATGGGGGGCAATGGGAGTCAATGGGGATCAATGGGGGGCGATGGGGGTCAATGGGGGGCAATGGGGGTCAATGGAATCTATGGGGGGCGATGGCGGACAATGGGGATCAATGGGGGTGATGGGGGTCAATGGGAGTCAATGGGGGTCAATGGAATCAATGGGGGGCGATGGGGGACAATGGGGATCAATGGGGGTGATGGGGATCAATGGGAGTCAATGGGGGTCAATGGAATCAATGGGGGGCAATGGGAGTCAATGGGGAGCAATGGGGGGCGATGGGGGTCAATGGGGGGCAATGGGGGTCAATGGGAGTCAATGGGGGTCAATAGGAGTCAATGTGGGTCAATGGAATCAATGGGGGGCAATGGGATCAATGGGGGTCAATGGGGGGCGATGGGGGTCAATGGGGGTGATGGGGATCAATGGGAGTCAATGGGGGTCAATGGAATCAATGGGGGGCAATGGGAGTCAATGGGGATCAATGGGGGGCGATGGGGGTCAATGGGGGTCAATGGGGGGCAATGGGGAGCAATGGAATCAATGGGGGGCGATGGGAGTCAATGGGGGTCAATAGGAGTCAATATGGGTCAATGGGGTCAATGGAATCAATGGGAGTCAATGGGGATCAATGGGAGGCAATGGGGGTCAATAGGAGTCAATGTGGATCAATGGGGGTCAATGGGAGTCAATGGGAGTCAATGGGGGTCAATGAGGGGCAATGGGGGGCAATGGGATCAATGGGGGTCAATGGGATCAGTGGGGGTCAAAGGGGGTGAAGGGCAAAGGGGGTCAAGGGGATCAATGGGGGTGATGGGAGTCAATGGGCGAAGAGGGTCACGGGGAGTCAATAGGGGGCAATGGGGGTCAATGGAATCTATGGGGGTCAGTTGGGGACAATGGGGATCAATGGGGGTGATGGGGATCAATGGGAGTCAATGGGGGTCAATGGAATCAATGGGGGCAATGGGAGTCAATGGGGATCAATGGGGGGCGATGGGGGTCAATGGGGGTCAATGGGGGCAATGGGGAGCAATGGAATCAATGGGGGGCGATGGGAGTCAATGGGGGTCAATAGGAGTCAATGTGGGTCAATGGAATCAATGGGGGGCAATGGGGATCAGTGGGAGTCAATGGGGGGCAATGGGGAGCAATGGAATCAATGGGGATCAATGGGGGTCAATGGAATCAATGGGAGGCAATGGGATCAGTGGAGGTCAATGGGGGTTGATGGGCAATGGGGGTCAAGGGGATCAATGGGGGTGATGGGAGTCAATGGGGGTCAATGGGGTCAATGGAATCAATGGGGGTCAATGGGGGGGTGATGGGAGTCAATGGGGATCAATGGGAGGCAATGGGGGACAATGGGGGACAATGGAATCAATGGGGGGCGATGGGGGTCAATAGGAGTCAATGTGGGTCAATGGGGTCAATGGAATCAATGGGGTTCAATGGGAGTCAATGGGGGTCAATGGAATCAATGGGGGTCAATGGGGGGCGATGGGGGGCAATGGAATCAATGGGGGTTGATGGGGGGTGATGGTGGTCAATGCGATCAATGAGGGAAATGGGGTCAGTGGGGGTCAATGGGAGGCAATGGGGGTCAATAGGGGCAGGTGGGGGGCAATAGGATCAATGGGGGGCAATGGGTTCAGTGGGGGTCAATGGGGGTTGATGGGCGGCAGTGGGGGTCAAGGGGATCAATGGGGGTCAATGGGAGTCAATGGGGGCAATGGGGGTCAATGGGGATCAATGGGAGGCAATGGGGGGCAATGGAATCAATGGGGGCAATGGGGATCAATGGGGATCAATGGGAGGCAATGGGGGGCAATGGGGATCAATGGGAGGCAATGGGGGGCAATGGGGAGCAATGGAATCAATGGGGGGCGATGGGGGTCAATGGAATCAATGGGGGCAATGGGGATCAATGGGGATCAATGGGAGGCAATGGGGGGCAATGGGGAGCAATGGAATCAATGGGGATCAATGGGGGTCAATGGGATCAATGAGGGTCAATGGGATCAATGGTGGTGATGGGAGTCAGTGGGATCAATGGGGGTCAATGGGGCTCAATGGGGAGCAATGGGGGGCAATGGGATCAATGGGAATCAATGGGGGGCGATGGGAGTCAGTGGGGGGCAATAGGGGGCAGTGGGATCAATGGGGGGCAGTGGGTCAATGTGGGTCACTGGGGATCAATGGGGGCAGTGGGGGGTGATGGGCAATGGGCAATGGAAACAATGGGAGTTGATGTGTGTCAATGTGTGGGTCAATGTGGGTCAATGTGGGTCAATGTGTGGGTCAATGTGGGTCAATGTGGGTCAATGTGTGGGTCAATGTGTGGGTCAATGTGTGGGTCAATGTGGGTCAATGTGTGGGTCACTGTGGGGGGGGGTCAATGTGTGGGTCAATGTGGGTCAATGTGTCTCGATGTGTGGGTCAATGTGGGTCAATATGGGTCAATATGGGTCAATGTGTGTCAATGTGGGTCAATGTGGGTCAATGTGGGTCAATATGGGTCAATGTGGGTCAATGTGGGTCAATGTGGGTCAATGTGTGGGTCAATATGGGTCAATGTGTGGGTCAATGTGTGGGTCAATGTGGGTCAGTGTATCTCAATGTGTGGGTCAATGTGTGGGTCAATATGGGTCAATATGGGTCAATGTGTGGGTCAATGTGTGGGTCAGTGTATCTCAATGTGTGGGTCAATGTGTGGGTCAATGTGTGGGTCACTGTCTCTCTCTCCCCCCCCATAGGCCCTTGTTCGCCGCGCCTTGGCCGAGCTGGGCCTGGCGAGCTGGGGCCGAGCCCAACTCTTTGTAGCCGTGGGGCGAGAACTGGGGCTGGGCCGTGCCCCACGCGCCCCACGGGAGCTCCTGGAGGCCGTGGGGAGCTGCCGGGACCGGGAGGAGCTGAGGCGGAGGCTGCGATGCGAGTGCGCCGTGTGCGGGACCGCGCTGCCCAGGGAGCAGGTGGGGACACATAGGGAGCCATTGGGACCCATAGGGACCCATAGGGACCCATAGAGACCCATAGAGAGCCATAGACACCCCATAGAGACCCATAGGGACCCATAGAGACCCTATAGAGACAGACAGGGACCCATAGAGACACATAGGGACCCATAGGGACACATAGGGACACATAGAGACACATAGAGACCCCATAGAGACCCATAGAGACACATAGAGACCCATAGAGACCCATAGGGACACATAGGGACACATAGAGACCCATAGAGACCCATAGAGACCCATAGAGACCCATAGAGACCCATAGAGAAACCATAGAGACCCATAGAGACCCATAGAGACCCATAGAGAAACCATAGAGACCCCATAGAGCCCCCATAGACCCCCATAGAGCCCCCATAGACCCCCATAGAGACCCCATAGAACCCCATAGGGACCCATAGAGTCCCATAGAGCCCCATAGCGCCCCATAGAGACTCATAGAGACCCTATAGAGACTCCATAGATCCCCATAGCGGCCCATAGAGACCCCATAGATCCCCATAGAGACCCCATAGACCCCCATAGAGCCCCCATAGAGCCCCATAGACCCCCATAGCGCCCCATAGAAACCCCATAGCCGCCCCATAGCCGCCCCATAGCCCCCTCGTTGTTCTCCCAGGCCCAGGTGCTGACTGGCTGCCAGTGCTGGCTGTGCCCGGAGTGCTTCCGGCTCCACTTCACGGTGGGCGTGCGGGAGCGACGCGTGCGGGACCTCGTGTGTCCGGCCTGCGCCAGGCCCGACCTGGGTGACGAGGCCTCCGCCGCGCACTACTTCTCCACCTTGGACGCACAGGTTGTTATGGGATGGAAAAAGGGGTTTAATGGGGCTCAATGGGGTTTAATGGGGTTTAATGGGGTTATAATGGGGTTATAATGGGGTTCAATGGGGTTTAATGGGGTTTAATGGGGTGTAATGGGGTTTAATGGGCTTTAATGGGGTTTAATGGGGGGTAATGGGGGGTAATGGAGGTTGACGAGGCCTCCGCCGCGCACTACTTCTCCACCTTGGACGCACAGGTTGTTATGGGATGGACAAAGGGGTTTAATGGGGTTATAATGGGGTTCAATGGGGTTTAATGGGGTTTAATGGGGTTATAATGGGGTTCAATGGGGTTTAATGGGGTGTAATGGGGGATAATGGGGTGTAATGGGGGGTAATGGGGGGTAATGGGGGTTGACGAGGCCTCCGCCGCACACTACTCCACCTTGGATGCACAGGTTGTTATGGGATGGAAAAAGGGGTTTAATGGGGCTCAATGGGGTTTAATGGGGTTTAATGGGGTTATAATGGGGTTCAATGGGGTTTAATGGGGTTCTATGGGGTGTAATGGGGTTTAATGGGGGGTAATGGATAATGGGGGGGTAATGGGGGTTGACGAGGCCTCCACCGCGCACTACTTCTCCACCTTGGACGCACAGGTTGTTATGGGATGGATAAAGGGGTTTAATGGGGTTTAATGGGGTTCAATGGGGTTTAATGGGGTTATAATGGGGTTCAGTGGGGTGTAATGGGGTTTAATGGGGTGTAATGGGGTTTAATGGGGTGTAATGGGGGATAATGGGGGGTAATGGAGGTTGACGAGGCCTCCACCGCGCACTACTTCTCCACCTTGGACGCACAGGTTGTTATGGGATGGATAAAGGGGTTTAATGGGGTTTAATGGGGTTCAATGGGGTTTAATGGGGTTATAATGGGGTTCAGTGGGGTTATGGGGTTTAATGGGTTATAATGGGGTTTAATGGGGTTTAATGGGGTTATAATGGGGGATAATGGGGGGTAATGGGGGATAGTGGGGGGTAATGGGGGATAGTGGGGGTTAATGGGGGTAATAGGGTTTAATGGGGTTTAATGGGGTTCAATGGGGTTTAATGGGGTTTAATGGGGTTTAATAGGGTGTAATGGGGTGTAATGGGGGATAATGGGGGGTAATGGAGGTTGACGAGGCCTCCGCCGCACACTACTTCTCCACCTTGGACGCACAGGTTGTTATGGGATGGAAGAAGGGGTTTAATGGGGTTTAATGGGGTTCAATGGGGTTTAATGGGGTTATAATGGGGTTATAATGGGGTTATAATGGGGTTTAATGGGGTTTAATGGGGTTCAATGGGGTTTAATGGGATTTAATGGGGGATAATGGGGGGTAATGGGGGTTGACGAGGCCTCCGCCGCGCACTACTTCTCCACCTTGGACGCCCAGGTTGTTATGGGATGGAAAAAGGGGTTTAATGGGGTTCAATGGGGTTCAATGGGGTTTAATGGGGTTATAATGGGTTACAATGGGGTTACAATGGGGTTGTAATGGGGTTACGATGGGGTTCAATGGGGTTATAATGGGGTTCAATGGGGTTATAATGGGGTTGTAATGGGGTTACAATGGGGTTTAATGGGGTTATAATGGGTTACAATGGGGTTGTAATGGGGTTACAATGGGTTATAATGGGGTTACAATGGGTTTATAATGGGTTACAATGGGTTTATAATGGGTTACAATGGGGTTATAATGGGGTTACAATGGGGTTACAATGGGTTTAGAATGGGGGATAATGGGGTTATAATGGGGTTATAATGGGGTTATAATGGGTTACAATGGGGTTGTAATGGGGTTACAATGGGGTTACAATGGGTTTATAATGGGTTACAATGGGGTTATAATGGGGTTACAATGGGGTTGTAATGGGGTTACAATGGGGTTACAATGGGTTTATAATGGGTTACAATGGGGTTATAATGGGGTTATAATGGGTTACAATGGGGTTGTAATGGGGTTACGATGGGGTTACAGTGGGGTTATAATGGGGTTTAATGGGGTTATAATGGGGTTACAATGGGTTATAATGGGGTTAAATGGGGTTACAATGGGTTTATAATGGGTTATAATGGGGTTACAATGGGGTTATAATGGGGTTACAATGGGTTAATGGGGTTACAATGGGGTTATAATGGGGTTACAATGGGTTACAATGGGGTTATAATGGGGTTACAATGGGGTTATAATGGGGGTTGGGGTTACAATGGGGTTACAATGGGTTTATAATGGGTTACAATGGGGTTATAATGGGTTACAATGGGGTTACAATGGGGTTACAATGGGGTTATTACAGGCTCTAAGGGCTTATTATGGGTTGCAGCTCCGCCAGTGCCTGGACCCGGCCACCTATGAGCTCTTCAGCCAGAAGCTGACGGAGCTGGAGCTCGAGCGAGACCCCCAGTTCCTCTGGTGCCCCCAGGTGCGCTATGGGGTCTCTATGGGGCAGCTATGGGGTCTCTATGGGTCTCTACGGGGCTCTATGGGGTTTCTATGGGGCTCTGTGGTGCTCTATGGGGTCTCTGTGGGGCTCTATGGGGCTCTATGGGGTCTCTATGGGGCTCTATGGGGTTTCTATGGGGCTCTGTGGTGCTCTATGGGGTCTCTATGGGGCTCTATGGGGTCTCTATGGGGTCTCTATGGGGACTCTATGGGGCTCTATGGGGCTCTATGGGGGCTCTATGGGGCTCTGTGGGGCTCTATGGGGCTCTATGGGGTCTCTTTGGGGCTCTTTGGGGTCTCTATGGGGGCTCTATGGGGGCTCTATGGGGCTCTATGGGGTGCCTATGGAAGGCTATGGGGGGGGGGGGGAGTGCTGCGGCACGGCCGCCAGGGGGCGCTATAATGCCGAGGGGGCGTGGTCAACCGAGGACACGCCCCCTCCCTCTGCTCTCTCGGGCCCTATGGGGTGTCTATGGGGCTCTATGGGGTGTCTATGGGGGTCTGTGGGGCTCTATGGGGTGTCTATGGGGCAGCCCCACAGCGAGGCCTCTCCTCTGCCCCCCAAGTGCTCCTTTGGCTTCATCTTCGAGGCGGAGCAAGGCCCTGCCCAGTGCCCCCAATGCAAACACAGCTGCTGCCCCCGCTGCCAGCGCCCGGTATGGGGCTCTATGGGGCTCTATGGGGCTCTATGGGGCTCTATGGGGCTATGGGGCTCTATGGGGGGCTGGGGGTCTCTATGGGGCTCTGGGGGGCTGTGGGGTCTCTATGGGGCTCTATGGGGGGTCTGTGGGGCTCTATGGGGCTCTATGGGGGGCTGGGGGGTCTCTATGGGGCTCTATGGGGCTCTATGGGGGGCTGGGGGGCTCTATGGGGCTCTATGGGTCTCTATGGGGCTCTATGGGGGGCTGTGGGGTCTCTATGGGGCTCTATGGAGAGCTGGGGGGGTCTCTATGGGGGCTCATGGGGGGCTGTGGGGTCTCTATGGGGCTCTATGGGGGCGCTATGGGACTCTATGGGGCTCTCTAGGGGGTCTATTGGTCTCTATGGGGTCTCTATGGGGCTCTATGGAGAGCTGGGGGTCTCTATGGGGCTCTATGGGGGCTGTGGGGTCTCTATGGGGCTCTATGGAGGGTTGGGGGGTCTCTATGGGGGGCTGGGGGGTCTCTATGGGGCTCTATGGGGGCTGGGGGTCTCTATGGGGCTGGGGGGCTCCATGGGGCT
>NW_026642816.1:0-1284 GCF_028554395.1 Pezoporus wallicus | reverse complement strand
TTTCAGAATGCCTGTGCATTTCTTAAATTGTTTTCACAGTTGTGCACCTGTTTTGTGCCCTGTGAGTGAAGGCCAGGAGCTGGCAACTGCACAAGTTAATACTGCTTGCACCACTGTTTAATGAACTCTCTTTCACTTTGGTTCTTTCTCATCTTTATTGGAATATATCTTCTACTAAAGACTTGAAAACAACAGGCTTTGTAGAATAAAGTGCCCTTCTGATGGGGCTTTTTAGTCTTTTCTTATTAAGGGACTCCCGTGGCCTTTGTAGAACTGTTGGTAAGCAAACGTTTGATGAGTGCCTCTGTTTATCTCAGTCAGCTGGTAAAGGAACAAAGAAACTCATGCTGCTTCCTTCTTTTTATTTGCTTGTAGCAAACCTTCCGCTGGGATGCCCAAGCCGTTAAGGAAATTTTGAAGGTAGGTGCTCTTAAATAATAGATCGACGTGTTTGTGTTTTGTATACATTGAAGTAGTGGTGGGGGGAGGAGGAGGAATATCACCGCGTGCATGGCACTGCTGCTGGACTGGGCTTCTCTGTCCCTGTAATTATGGTACATTTGCGCCAATCTGAGCCAGCTCTTAATGCAAAACTGCCTCTGCAACCTGTGTCAGAGATGGCTTTGTGGGCAGCGCACAGGCTGCCAGTACTCAGCTGGGTCTGAGTACATGGGACCCTTTCACCGAGCACAGAGTGCAAATAAGATAAGTGTTCCAGGAGAGGCAGTGAGGGTGGCAGGCCATATGAATTCCTTTATTTCTGGGAGGGAGTATTACACTCTTCAGGATTTAAACTTAATAGGGAGACAAGAAAAGTCTGTCTTGTGTGATTTCAACAGAGTGGTTCTGAATTTCTGAGCCCCAGCTTCCCCAAAGGCTTTGTCTAGATTGACCCCCATTAAGGTGTTTTAGCGTATGTTCAAGACAAAGATCGTTGTCTGTGCTAGGCTGTTCACGTGTTTGTTGCAGTGCAAGCCAAAGCTTTAGCCCAGTCCTCTGTGTCCAGCTGTGGTGCCAGAAGAGGCAGGTTGGAGGTTGATCCCTATCTCCTGGCTGCGGTCTGTGTGCTGTGCTCTTAGCCGGACCATGGCTTAGCCCAACTAGCTGGTCCCTGGGTGAGAGTTAGGGCAGGGCAACAGGGCAGAAAGGCTCCTAAAGACATAGCCCATCAGGCAGTCGCTCTCTTTGGTTTGAAACCACGTCTTGGAGCTCTGCAGCAAAGGCATCTTGGCCAGTCAGAGCAAAAGGCAGTGTTTCAGGTAGAATAGCATGAGGAATGGCTGG
>NW_026642815.1:0-1269 GCF_028554395.1 Pezoporus wallicus | reverse complement strand
GCACCTGCCCCACGCTGTCACCAGGTTCTGTTCCTGCCCCACGGTGTCACCAGGTCCTGTTCCTGCCCCACGGTGTCACCAGGTTCTGTTCCTGCCCCAAGCTGTCACCAGGGGCTGTTCCTGCCCCACGGTGTCACCAGGGTCTGTTCCTGCCCCCTGGCTCATGGCCAGGCCCCCATTGGCGCTGCCGGGGGTCCCGCACAGCGTCCATTGCCCGGGGCTCCACCGGCGAGGAGGAGCCCCTTGCTCGGTTCCGGCGAGCTCGGGGCCCCGCCAGGGTCTCCGCTTGCCCCCCCCGGGGAGAACCGCACGGAGCCGGCCGGTTCCGGGGGAGGAGCTCCCGGCGCTGCCGGGCGCCCCTCGGGCTCCGGGCTCTGCACTCCCCGCACCTGCAGCTCCCGTTGTCCCTCCGGAGCGAGGCTCTGCCGCAGCCCAGCCAGGGGGCAAGGGGCTCCTACGTAGGATGCAGGAGCCGAACCCTTGGCTGTCGCCGCGGAACGGGCGCCAGGAGCACCACGAAAGGGCCTCGTCTGGATTCATCTTTGCCCGTCCGGGCAGACGCCTGGTGCCCGGCGGGAAGCCGGAGCGGCACATGCAGGGGGGCAGGAGGCCGGTTCCTGCAGCATCAGCTCCCTCCCTCGTGGGGCTCGTTGTGAGCTCCCTTCAGGGCCTCCTCCCTTGGAGCCGTGATTGACTCCCGGCTGTCTCCGGTCACCCGCCTCCCCCTGATGATTTAACCCGTTCCAGCAGCTGGGCCAGTGTGGCTGTAACTGAGGGCATCCCATGGGGGGCCTGGGCCCTGTGTGTCCCCCACCCCGTGCTCACCCCCAGCCCACATCAGCCACTGCCGGTGCCAGCCCAGGAACCCCCATGGATAGGCAGAAGCAGGACACTCGCCCCAGGTTCTATTTCCAGTCTGTCGGGTTTCTCAGGTGCAGGGTACAGTGGGGATGCAGGTGCAGTATGGGTGCAGTGGGGGTGCAATGGGGATGCAGGGTACAGTGGGGGTGCAATGGGGATGCAGTGGGGATGCAGGCAGTGGCAGTGGGGGTGCAGTGGGGATGCAGTATGGGTACAGTGGGGATGCAGTGGGGATGCAGTGGGGATGCAGTATGGGTACAGTGGGGATGCAATGGGGATGCAGTGGGGATGCAGTGGGGATGCAGTATGGGTACAGTGGGGATGCAGTGGGGATGCAGTGGGGATGCAGTATGGGTGCAGTGGGGATGCAATGGGGATGCAGTGGGGATGCAGTATGGGTACAGTGGA
>NW_026642814.1:0-1317 GCF_028554395.1 Pezoporus wallicus | reverse complement strand
GGCTCTTACGCCAACCTGGCCCCCCTGAAAGGAGCCCCCTTTAAATGGGTGGACGGGGACCCCCCCGCTGATGGGGACCCCCCCACCTACGTCATCTGCTCTTAAATGGGGGGGGGGGGGACATGAGACACGTGCTGATGTCATGTGGGATGCTGTGATGTCACGCCGGAGGGGATGCGTCATAGTGATGTCACACTGTGATGTCATAACGGGGGATGCGTCACCGTGATGTCACCCGGATGCTGTGACAAGGAAGGGGGGTGTCAAATGGATGCCACCCCCCCCCTGTTGTCACCCTGATGGACAGTGGGGGTGGGGGGTGGTGTCACCGCTTCTCTTTGCTTTGGGGTTGAATTCCTGTTGTCAATAAACCGGAGGCTCGGATGATGTGTCACTGCATCCCTGTCACTGCATCCCTGTCACTGCATCCCTGTGTCACTGCATCCCTGTGTCACTGCATCCCTGTCACTGCATCCCTGTGTCACTGCATCCCTGTCACTGCATCCCTGTGTCACTGCATCCCTGTGTCACTGCATCCCTGTGTCACTGCATCCCTGTCACTGCATCCCTGTCACTGCATCCCTGTGTCACTGCATCCCTGTCACTGCATCCCTGTCACTGCATCCCTGTGTCACTGCATCCCTGTCACTGCATCCCTGTGTCACTGCATCCCTGTGTCACTGCATCCCTGTGTCACTGCATCCCTGTGTCACTGCATCCCTGTGTCACTGCATCCCTGTCACTGCATCCCTGTCACTGCATCCCTGTGTCACTGCATCCCTGTGTCACTGCATCCCTGTCACTGCATCCCTGTGTCACTGCATCCCTGTGTCACTGCATCCCTGTGTCACTGCATCCCTGTGTCACTGCATCCCTGTGTCACTGCATCCCTGTGTCACTGCATCCCTGTGTCACTGCATCCCTGTCACTGCATCCCTGTGTCACTGCATCCCTGTGTCACTGCATCCCTGTCACTGTCACTGCATCCCTGTCACTGCATCCCCTGTGTCACTGCATCCCTGTCACTGCATCCCTGTCTCTGCATACCTGTGTCACTGCATCCCTGTGTCACTGCATCCCTGTCACTGCATCCCTGTGTCACTGCATCCCTGTGTCACTGCATCCCTGTCACTGCATCCCTGTCACTGCATCCCTGTCACTGCATCCCTGTGTCACTGCATCCCTGTCACTGCATCCCTGTCACTGCATCCCTGTGTCACTGCATCCCTGTGTCACTGCAGCCCTGTGTCACTGCATCCCTGTCACTGCATCCCTGTGTCACTGCATCCCTGTGTCACTGCATCCCTGTGTCACTGC
>NW_026642813.1:0-1299 GCF_028554395.1 Pezoporus wallicus | reverse complement strand
GCCGATGACGTCACGGCCCCGCCCCCCGTCCCTGCTCAGCGTGTACATGGAGATCTGCGGGGGGCGGAGCCCCTCCACCCCTTGGAAGCGGGGCGGGGGGTGGGGAGGGGCGGCGGGGGGAGGGGCGGCGGGGCCGCGCCGGGGTCGCTGAGCGGGAGCTGGAGCGGGAGCGGCGGCGGGGGGGGCGGGGGCTGGGGCCCGGGGGCGGGGCGCGGGGCGGGGGGGGCGGCGCCGCCGGCGTTGTTCCCGTGACCGGCGCACGTGACTTGCGGTGCCGCTCGATGTAGAGGTTGACGGCGAGGACGCCGATGGCCTCGGCCAGGATGAAGCTCAGCCCCCCGAAGTAGAAGGACCAGCCGTAGGAGTAATGGCGGCGGCGCGGCTCCTCCCGGCGGGGGCCCGGCTCCCCCCCCGCGTTCGAGGAGATGTACACGATGACCCCGATGATGTTGCTGAGGCCTTCGGGGGGTGGGGGGGTATGGGGTGTATGGGGGTTATAGGGGTTATAGGGGGTGGGGGGTGTGGGGGGTATGGGGGATATAGGGGTTATAGGGGTTATGGGGGGTGTGGGGGATATAGCGGTTATAGGGGATATAGGGTTGCGATATGGGGTATAGGGGATATAGGGAATATGGGGTATGGCATAAGGAATATATGGGATATAGAATGTGGGATACAGGGGATATGGAATAGCGGATATATGGGGTATGCGATATGGCATATGGGGGATATAGGCAGTAAAAGGGATGGAATGGGATGGGATACATGGGATATGGGACATACAGTGTATGGGATATGGGGTATAGGGGATATGGGGTATATGGGATGTAGGATATGGGATGTAGGATGTGGGATGGGATCGGGATGGGGTGGGAATGGGATATAAGGGGTATGGGATATAGGGGATGGGGATGTGGTTTAGGGGATTTGGGGTATGGAGATAGGGTATGGGATACGGGGATGGGGGATATTGGGATATGGGGAATGCGGATGGGATGGGATCCCTCTATAATTCCTCCCCCCGCATCCCCATAGACACCCCCAGGACCCCCCCAAACACAATCATCACCCCCATTCCCCCCATCACCCCCATTCCCCCCATTACGACCATTACCCCCCCCATTACCCCATTCCCCCATTGCCCCCATTCCCCCTTTCACTTCCATTGTCCCCCATTGCCCCCATCACCCCCATTGCCCCCCATTGCCCCCCATCGCCCCCATCACCCCCATTGCCCCCCATTGCCCCCCATCACCCCCATCACCCCCATTGCCCCCCATCACCCCCATTGCCCCATTG
>NW_026642812.1:0-13165 GCF_028554395.1 Pezoporus wallicus | reverse complement strand
CCTGTATGAATGTTAGCAGTGAAAGCAACGATGGAGGCACCAATGTCAAGGTGATTGTGTGCTGAACAGGTCCAGCACCAGCTTTCAATCCTGGCTCTTCTGCTGTGGGAGCAGAGGCCAAACGTTCGTGCTGTACTAACTGTGCTGCTGGGAAGCTGAGAGAGACCACCTGCTGGACTTTTAGAAGCCGAGGAGACTGCAATGATGGTGACTAGCTTTCCCTGCTGCTCCTTCTGCCGTGTGAGCAGATGCCACTGTTCATTCTGTGCTGTGTTGCTGCCAGCAGAGAGCAGGCTCTGGACTGATTCCATTCAAATGCTTTTCCTGTATGAATGTGAGCAGTGAAAGCAACGATGGAGGCACCAATGTAAAGGGGATTGTGTGCTGAACAGGTCCAGCACCAGCTTTCAATCCTGGCTCTTCTGCTGTGGGAGCAGAGGCCAAACGTTCGTGCTGTACTCACTGTGCTGCTGGGCAGCTGAGAGACACCACCTGAGAATTTGGATTCAAATGGACTTTTAGGTATGAAACCGAGGAGAGACTGCAATGATGGTGACCCCGTTGCAAAGCTGCTTGTGTGCTGAAGAAGCAGAGCACTAGCTTTCCCTGCTGCTCCTTCTGCCGTGTGAGCAGATGCCACTGTTCATTCTGTGCTGACTGTGTTCTGCCAGCAGAGAGCAGGCTCTGGACTGATTCCATTCAAATGCTTTTCCTGTATGAGTGTTAGCAGTGAAAGCAACGATGGAGGCACCAATGTAAAGGGGATTGTGTGCTGAACAGGTCCAGCACCAGCTTTCAATCCTGGCTCTTCTGCTGTGGGAGCAGAGGCCAAACGTTCGTGCTGTACTCACTGTGCTGCTGGGCAGCTGAGAGACACCACCTGAGAATTTGGATTCAAATGGACTTTTAGGTATGAAACCGAGGAGAGACTGCAATGATGGTGACCCCGTTGCAAAGCTGCTTGTGTGCTGAAGAAGCAGAGCACTAGCTTTCCCTGCTGCTCCTTCTGCCGTGTGAGCAGATGCCACTGTTCATTCTGTGCTGACTGTGTTGCTGCGCAGCAGAGAGCAGGCTCTGGACTGATTCCATTCAAATGCTTTTCCTGTATGAGTGTTAGCAGTGAAAGCAACGATGGAGGCACCAATGTAAAGGGGATTGTGTGCTGAACAGGTCCAGCACCAGCTTTCAATCCTGGCTCTTCTGCTGTGGGAGCAGAGGCCAAACGTTCGTGCTGTACTAACTGTGCTGCTGGGCAGCTGAGAGACACCACCTGAGAATTTGGATTCAAATGGACTTTTAGGTATGAAACCGAGGAGAGACTGCAATGATGGTGACCCCGTTGCAAAGCTGCTTGTGTGCTGAAGAAGCAGAGCACTAGCTTTCCCTGCTGCTCCTTCTGCCGTGTGAGCAGATGCCACTGTTCATTCTGTGCTGACTGTGTTGCTGCGCAGCAGAGAGCAGCCTCTGGACTGATTCCATTCAAATGCTTTTCCTGTATGAAAGTGAGCAGTGAAAGCAACGATGGAGGCACCAATGTAAAGGTGATTGTGTGCTGAACAGGTCCAGCACCAGCTTTCAATCCTGGCTCTTCTGCTGTGGGAGCAGAGGCCAAACGTTCGTGCTGTACTCACTGTGCTGCTGGGCAGCTGAGAGACACCACCTGAGAATTTGGATTCAAATGGACTTTTAGGTATGAAACCGAGGAGAGACTGCAATGATGGTGACCCCGTTGCAAAGCTGCTTGTGTGCTGAAGAAGCACAGCACTAGCTTTCCCTGCTGCTCCTTCTGCCGTGTGAGCAGATGCCACTGTTCATTCTGTGCTGTGTTGCTGCCAGCAGGGAGCAGGCTCTGGACTGATTCCATTCAAATGCTTTTCCTGTATGAGTGTTAGCAGTGAAAGCAACGATGGAGGCACCAATGTAAAGGGGATTGTGTGCTGAACAGGTCCAGCACCAGCTTTCAATCCTGGCTCTTCTGCTGTGGGAGCAGAGGCCAAACGTTCGTGCTGTACTCACTGTGCTGCTGGGCAGCTGAGAGACACCACCTGAGAATTTGGATTCAAATGGACTTTTAGGTATGAAACCGAGGAGAGACTGCAATGATGGTGACCCCGTTGCAAAGCTGCTTGTGTGCTGAAGAAGCAGAGCACTAGCTTTCCCTGCTGCTCCTTCTGCCGTGTGAGCAGATGCCACTGTTCATTCTGTGCTGAGTAGAGAGCAGCCTCTGGACTGATTCCATTCATGCCACTCTTCATTCTGTGCTGACTGTGTTGCTGCGCAGCAGAGAGCAGCCTCTGGACTGATTCCATTCAAATGCTTTTCCTGTATGAAAGTGAGCAGTGAAAGCAACGATGAATGCACCAATGTAAAAGGGATTGTGTGCTGAACAGGTCCAGCACCAGCTTTCAATCCTGGCTCTTCTGCTGTGGGAGCAGAGGCCAAACGTTCGTGCTGTACTAACTGTGCTGCTGGGCAGCTGAGAGACACCACCTGAGAATTTGGATTCAAATGGACTTTTAGGTATGAAACCGAGGAGAGACTGCAATGATGGTGACCCCGTTGCAAAGCTGCTTGTGTGCTGAAGAAGCAGAGCACTAGCTTTCCCTGCTGCTCCTTCTGCCGTGTGAGCAGATGCCACTGTTCATTCTGTGCTGATTGTGTTGCTGCGCAGCAGAGAGCAGGCTCTGGACTGATTCCATTCAAATGCTTTTCCTGTATGAATGTTAGCAGTGAAAGCAACGATGGAGGCACCAATGTAAAGGGGATTGTGTGCTGAACAGGTCCAGCACCAGCTTTCAATCCTGGCTCTTCTGCTGTGGGAGCAGATGCCAAACGTTCGTGCTGTACTCACTGTGCTGCTGGGCAGCTGAGAGACACCACCTGAGAATTTGGATTCAAATGGACTTTTAGGTATGAAACCGAGGAGAGACTGCAATGATGGTGACCCCGTTGCAAAGCTGCTTGTGTGCTGAAGAAGCAGAGCACTAGCTTTCCCTGCTGCTCCTTCTGCCGTGTGAGCAGATGCCACTGTTCATTCTGTGCTGACTGTGTTGCTGCGCAGCAGAGAGCAGCCTCTGGACTGATTCCATTCAAATGCTTTTCCTGTATGAATGTGAGCAGTGAAAGCAACGATGGAGGCACCAATGTAAAGGGATTGTGTGCTGAACAGGTCCAGCACCAGCTTTCAATCCTGGCTCTTCTGCTGTGGGAGCAGAGGCCAAACGTTCGTGCTGTACTAACTGTGCTGCTGGGCAGCTGAGAGACACCACCTGAGAATTTGGATTCAAATGGACTTTTAGGTATGAAACCGAGGAGAGACTGCAATGATGGTGACCCCGTTGCAAAGCTGCTTGTGTGCTGAAGAAGCAGAGCACTAGCTTTCCCTGCTGCTCCTTCTGCCGTGTGAGCAGATGCCACTGTTCATTCTGTGCTGACTGTGTTGCTGCCAGCAGAGAGCAGGCTCTGGACTGATTCCATTCAAATGCTTTTCCTGTATGAATGTGAGCAGTGAAAGCAACAATGGAGGCACCAATGTAAAGGGGATTGTGTGCTGAACAGGTCCAGCACCAGCTTTCAATCCTGGCTCTTCTGCTGTGGGAGCAGAGGCCAAACGTTCGTGCTGTACTCACTGTGCTGCTGGGCAGCTGAGAGACACCACCTGAGAATTTGGATTCAAATGGACTTTTAGGTATGAAACCGAGGAGAGACTGCAATGATGGTGACCCCGTTGCAAAGCTGCTTGTGTGCTGAAGAAGCAGAGCACTAGCTTTCCCTGCTGCTCCTTCTGCCGTGTGAGCAGATGCCACTGTTCATTCTGTGCTGACTGTGTTGCTGCGCAGCAGAGAGCAGCCTCTGGACTGATTCCATTCAAATGCTTTTCCTGTATGAATGTGAGCAGTGAAAGCAACAATGGAGGCACCAATGTAAAGGGATTGTGTGCTGAACAGGTCCAGCACCAGCTTTCAATCCTGGCTCTTCTGCTGTGGGAGCAGAGGCCAAACGTTCGTGCTGTACTAACTGTGCTGCTGGGCAGCTGAGAGACACCACCTGAGAATTTGGATTCAAATGGACTTTTAGGTATGAAACCGAGGAGAGACTGCAATGATGGTGACCCCTTTGCAAAGCTGCTTGTGTGCTGAAGAAGCAGAGCACTAGCTTTCCCTGCTGCTCCTTCTGCCGTGTGAGCAGATGCCACTGTTCATTCTGTGCTGACTGTGTTGCTGCGCAGCAGAGAGCAGGCTCTGGACTGATTCCATTCAAATGCTTTTCCTGTATGAAAGTGAGCAGTGAAAGCAACGATGGAGGCACCAATGTAAAGGGGATTGTGTGCTGAACAGGTCCAGCACCAGCTTTCAATCCTGGCTCTTCTGCTGTGGGAGCAGAGGCCAAACGTTCGTGCTGTACTAACTGTGCTGCTGGGCAGCTGAGAGACACCACCTGAGAATTTGGATTCAAATGGACTTTTAGGTATGAAACCGAGGAGAGACTGCAATGATGGTGACCCCGTTGCAAAGCTGCTTGTGTGCTGAAGAAGCAGAGCACTAGCTTTCCCTGCTGCTCCTTCTGCCGTGTGAGCAGATGCCACTGTTCATTCTGTGCTGACTGTGTTGCTGCGCAGCAGAGAGCAGGCTCTGGACTGATTCCATTCAAATGCTTTTCCTGTATGAATGTGAGCAGTGAAAGCAACGATGGAGGCACCAATGTAAAGGGATTGTGTGCTGAACAGGTCCAGCACCAGCTTTCAATCCTGGCTCTTCTGCTGTGGGAGCAGAGGCCAAACGTTCGTGCTGTACTAACTGTGCTGCTGGGCAGCTGAGAGACACCACCTGAGAATTTGGATTCAAATGGACTTTTAGGTATGAAACCGAGGAGAGACTGCAATGATGGTGACCCCGTTGCAAAGCTGCTTGTGTGCTGAAGAAGCAGAGCACTAGCTTTCCCTGCTGCTCCTTCTGCCGTGTGAGCAGATGCCACTCTTCATTCTGTGCTGAGCAACGATGAATGCACCAATGTAAAAGGATTGTGTGCTGAACAGGTCCAGCACCAGCTTTCAATCCTGGCTCTTCTGCTGTGGGAGCAGAGGCCAAACGTTCGTGCTGTACTAACTGTGCTGCTGGGCAGCTGAGAGACACCACCTGAGAATTTGGATTCAAATGGACTTTTAGGTATGAAACCGAGGAGAGACTGCAATGATGGTGACCCCGTTGCAAAGCTGCTTGTGTGCTGAAGAAGCAGAGCACTAGCTTTCCCTGCTGCTCCTTCTGCCGTGTGAGCAGATGCCACTGTTCATTCTGTGCTGACTGTGTTGCTGCGCAGCAGAGAGCAGGCTCTGGACTGATTCCATTCAAATGCTTTTCCTGTATGAAAGTGAGCAGTGAAAGCAACGATGGAGGCACCAATGTAAAAGGGATTGTGTGCTGAACAGGTCCAGCACCAGCTTTCAATCCTGGCTCTTCTGCTGTGGGAGCAGAGGCCAAACGTTCGTGCTGTACTAACTGTGCTGCTGGGCAGCTGAGAGACACCACCTGAGAATTTGGATTCAAATGGACTTTTAGGTATGAAACCGAGGAGAGACTGCAATGATGGTGACCCCGTTGCAAAGCTGCTTGTGTGCTGAAGAAGCAGAGCACTAGCTTTCCCTGCTGCTCCTTCTGCCGTGTGAGCAGATGCCACTGTTCATTCTGTGCTGACTGTGTTGCTGCGCAGCAGAGAGCAGGCTCTGGACTGATTCCATTCAAATGCTTTTCCTGTATGAATGTGAGCAGTGAAAGCAACGATGGAGGCACCAATGTAAAGGTGATTGTGTGCTGAACAGGTCCAGCACCAGCTTTCAATCCTGGCTCTTCTGCTGTGGGAGCAGATGCCAAACGTTCGTGCTGTACTAACTGTGCTGCTGGGCAGCTGAGAGACACCACCTGAGAATTTGGATTCAAATGGACTTTTAGGTATGAAACCGAGGAGAGACTGCAATGATGGTGACCCCGTTGCAAAGCTGCTTGTGTGCTGAAGAAGCAGAGCACTAGCTTTCCCTCCTGCTCCTTCTGCCGTGTGAGCAGATGCCACTGTTCATTCTGTGCTGACTGTGTTCCTGCGCAGCAGAGAGCAGGCTCTGGACTGATTCCATTCAAATGCTTTTCCTGTATGAAAGTGAGCAGTGAAAGCAACGATGGAGGCACCAATGTAAAGGGGATTGTGTGCTGAACAGGTCCAGCACCAGCTTTCAATCCTGGCTCTTCTGCTGTGGGAGCAGATGCCAAACGTTCGTGCTGTACTCACTGTGCTGCTGGGCAGCTGAGACACCACCTGAGAATTTGGATTCAAATGGACTTTTAGGTATGAAACCGAGGAGAGACTGCAATGATGGTGACCCCGTTGCAAAGCTGCTTGTGTGCTGAAGAAGCAGAGCACTAGCTTTCCCTGCTGCTCCTTCTGCCGTGTGAGCAGATGCCACTGTTCATTCTGTGCTGACTGTGTTGCTGCGCAGCAGAGAGCAGCCTCTGGACTGATTCCATTCAAATGCTTTTCCTGTATGAATGTGAGCAGTGAAAGCAACGATGGAGGCACCAATGTAAAGGTGATCGTTTGCTGAACAGGTCCAGCACCAGCTTTCAATCCTGGCTCTTCTGCTGTGGGAGCAGAGGCCAAACGTTCGTGCTGTACTAACTGTGCTGCTGGGCAGCTGAGAGACACCACCTGAGAATTTGGATTCAAATGGACTTTTAGGTATGAAACCGAGGAGAGACTGCAATGATGGTGACCCCGTTGCAAAGCTGCTTGTGTGCTGAAGAAGCAGAGCACTAGCTTTCCCTGCTGCTCCTTCTGCCGTGTGAGCAGATGCCACTGTTCATTCTGTGCTGACTGTGTTGCTGCGCAGCAGAGAGCAGGCTCTGGACTGATTCCATTCAAATGCTTTTCCTGTATGAATGTGAGCAGTGAAAGCAACGATGGAGGCACCAATGTAAAAGGGATTGTGTGCTGAACAGGTCCAGCACCAGCTTTCAATCCTGGCTCTTCTGCTGTGGGAGCAGAGGCCAAACGTTCGTGCTGTACTAACTGTGCTGCTGGGCAGCTGAGAGACACCACCTGAGAATTTGGATTCAAATGGACTTTTAGGTATGAAACCGAGGAGAGACTGCAATGATGGTGACCCCGTTGCAAAGCTGCTTGTGTGCTGAAGAAGCAGAGCACTAGCTTTCCCTGCTGCTCCTTCTGCCGTGTGAGCAGATGCCACTGTTCATTCTGTGCTGTGTTGCTGCCAGCAGAGAGCAGGCTCTGGACTGATTCCATTCAAATGCTTTTCCTGTATGAAAGTGAGCAGTGAAAGCAACGATGGAGGCACCAATGAAAAGGTGATTGTGTGCTGAACAGGTCCAGCACCAGCTTTCAATCCTGGCTCTTCTGCTGTGGGAGCAGAGGCCAAACGTTCGTGCTGTACTCACTGTGCTGCTGGGCAGCTGAGAGACACCACCTGAGAATTTGGATTCAAATGGACTTTTAGGTATGAAACCGAGGAGAGACTGCAATGATGGTGACCCCGTTGCAAAGCTGCTTGTGTGCTGAAGAAGCAGAGCACTAGCTTTCCCTGCTGCTCCTTCTGCCGTGTGAGCAGATGCCACTGTTCATTCTGTGCTGACTGTGTTGCTGCGCAGCAGAGAGCAGCCTCTGGACTGATTCCATTCAAATGCTTTTCCTGTATGAATGTGAGCAGTGAAAGCAACGATGGAGGCACCAATGTAAAGGTGATTGTGTGCTGAACAGGTCCAGCACCAGCTTTCAATCCTGGCTCTTCTGCTGTGGGAGCAGATGCCAAACGTTCGTGCTGTACTAACTGTGCTGCTGGGCAGCTGAGAGACACCACCTGAGAATTTGGATTCAAATGGACTTTTAGGTATGAAACCGAGGAGAGACTGCAATGATGGTGACCCCGTTGCAAAGCTGCTTGTGTGCTGAAGAAGCAGAGCACTAGCTTTCCCTGCTGCTCCTTCTGCCGTGTGAGCAGATGCCACTGTTCATTCTGTGCTGACTGTGTTGCTGCGCAGCAGAGAGCAGCCTCTGGACTGATTCCATTCAAATGCTTTTCCTGTATGAAAGTGAGCAGTGAAAGCAACGATGGAGGCACCAATGTAAAGGGGATTGTGTGCTGAACAGGTCCAGCACCAGCTTTCAATCCTGGCTCTTCTGCTGTGGGAGCAGAGGCCAAACGTTCGTGCTGTACTCACTGTGCTGCTGGGCAGCTGAGAGACACCACCTGAGAATTTGGATTCAAATGGACTTTTAGGTATGAAACCGAGGAGAGACTGCAATGATGGTGACCCCGTTGCAAAGCTGCTTGTGTGCTGAAGAAGCAGAGCACTAGCTTTCCCTGCTGCTCCTTCTGCCGTGTGAGCAGATGCCACTGTTCATTCTGTGCTGACTGTGTTGCTGCGCAGCAGAGAGCAGGCTCTGGACTGATTCCATTCAAATGCTTTTCCTGTCCCTGTTGCAAAGCTGCTTGTGTGCTGAAGAAGCAGAGCACTAGCTTTCCCTGCTGCTCCTTCTGCCGTGTGAGCAGATGCCACTGTTCATTCTGTGCTGACTGTGTTGCTGCGCAGCAGAGAGCAGGCTCTGGACTGATTCCATTCAAATGCTTTTCCTGTATGAAAGTGAGCAGTGAAAGCAACGATGGAGGCACCAATGTAAATTGATTGTGTGCTGAACAGGTCCAGCACCAGCTTTCAATCCTGGCTCTTCTGCTGTGGGAGCAGAGGCCAAACGTTCGTGCTGTACTCACTGTGCTGCTGGGCAGCTGAGAGACACCACCTGAGAATTTGGATTCAAATGGACTTTTAGGTATGAAACCGAGGAGAGACTGCAATGATGGTGACCCCGTTGCAAAGCTGCTTGTGTGCTGAAGAAGCAGAGCACTAGCTTTCCCTGCTGCTCCTTCTGCCGTGTGAGCAGATGCCACTCTTCATTCTGTGCTGACTGTGTTGCTGCGCAGCAGAGAGCAGCCTCTGGACTGATTCCATTCAAATGCTTTTCCTGTATGAATGTGAGCAGTGAAAGCAACGATGGAGGCACCAATGTAAAGGTGATTGTGTGCTGAACAGGTCCAGCACCAGCTTTCAATCCTGGCTCTTCTGCTGTGGGAGCAGAGGCCAAACGTTCGTGCTGTACTAACTGCGCTGCTGGGCAGCTGAGAGACACCACCTGAGAATTTGGATTCAAATGGACTTTTAGGTATGAAACCGAGGAGAGACTGCAATGATGGTGACCCCGTTGCAAAGCTGCTTGTGTGCTGAAGAAGCAGAGCACTAGCTTTCCCTGCTGCTCCTTCTGCCGTGTGAGCAGATGCCACTGTTCATTCTGTGCTGACTGTGTTGCTGCGCAGCAGAGAGCAGGCTCTGGACTGATTCCATTCAAATGCTTTTCCTGTATGAAAGTGAGCAGTGAAAGCAACGATGGAGGCACCAATGTAAAGGGATTGTGTGCTGAACAGGTCCAGCACCAGCTTTCAATCCTGGCTCTTCTGCTGTGGGAGCAGAGGCCAAACGTTCGTGCTGTACTAACTGTGCTGCTGGGCAGCTGAGAGACACCACCTGAGAATTTGGATTCAAATGGACTTTTAGGTATGAAACCGAGGAGAGACTGCAATGATGGTGACCCCGTTGCAAAGCTGCTTGTGTGCTGAAGAAGCAGAGCACTAGCTTTCCCTGCTGCTCCTTCTGCCGTGTGAGCAGATGCCACTGTTCATTCTGTGCTGACTGTGTTGCTGCGCAGCAGAGAGCAGCCTCTGGACTGATTCCATTCAAATGCTTTTCCTGTATGAAAGTGAGCAGTGAAAGCAACGATGGAGGCACCAATGTAAAGGGGATTGTGTGCTGAACAGGTCCAGCACCAGCTTTCAATCCTGGCTCTTCTGCTGTGGGAGCAGAGGCCAAACGTTCGTGCTGTACTAACTGTGCTGCTGGGCAGCTGAGAGACACCACCTGAGAATTTGGATTCAAATGGACTTTTAGGTATGAAACCGAGGAGAGACTGCAATGATGGTGACCCCGTTGCAAAGCTGCTTGTGTGCTGAAGAAGCAGAGCACTAGCTTTCCCTGCTGCTCCTTCTGCCGTGTGAGCAGATGCCACTGTTCATTCTGTGCTGACTGTGTTGCTGCGCAGCAGAGAGCAGGCTCTGGACTGATTCCATTCAAATGCTTTTCCTGTATGAAAGTGAGCAGTGAAAGCAACGATGGAGGCACCAATGTAAAGGGGATTGTGTGCTGAACAGGTCCAGCACCAGCTTTCAATCCTGGCTCTTCTGCTGTGGGAGCAGAGGCCAAACGTTCGTGCTGTACTCACTGTGCTGCTGGGCAGCTGAGAGACACCACCTGAGAATTTGGATTCAAATGGACTTTTAGGTATGAAACCGAGGAGAGACTGCAATGATGGTGACCCCGTTGCAAAGCTGCTTGTGTGCTGAAGAAGCAGAGCACTAGCTTTCCCTGCTGCTCCTTCTGCCGTGTGAGCAGATGCCACTGTTCATTCTGTGCTGACTGTGTTGCTGCGCAGCAGAGAGCAGCCTCTGGACTGATTCCATTCAAATGCTTTTCCTGTATGAATGTGAGCAGTGAAAGCAAAGATGGAGGCACCAATGTAAAGGGATTGTGTGCTGAACAGGTCCAGCACCAGCTTTCAATCCTGGCTCTTCTGCTTTGGGAGCAGAGGCCAAACGTTCGTGCTGTACTAAACTGTGCTGCTGGGCAGCTGAGAGACACCACCTGAGAATTTGGATTCAAATGGACTTTTAGGTATGAAACCGAGGAGAGACTGCAATGATGGTGACCCCGTTGCAAAGCTGCTTGTGTGCTGAAGAAGCAGAGCACTAGCTTTCCCTGCTGCTCCTTCTGCCGTGTGAGCAGATGCCACTGTTCATTCTGTGCTGACTGTGTTGCTGCGCAGCAGAGAGCAGCCTCTGGACTGATTCCATTCAAATGCTTTTCCTGTATGAATGTGAGCAGTGAAAGCAACGATGGAGGCACCAATGTAAAGGGGATTGTGTGCTGAACAGGTCCAGCACCAGCTTTCAATCCTGGCTCTTCTGCTGTGGGAGCAGAGGCCAAACGTTCGTGCTGTACTAACTGTGCGGCTGGGCAGCTGAGAGACACCACCTGAGAATTTGGATTCAAATGGACTTTTAGGTATGAAACCGAGGAGAGACTGCAATGATGGTGACCCCGTTGCAAAGCTGCTTGTGTGCTGAAGAAGCAGAGCACTAGCTTTCCCTGCTGCTCCTTCTGCCGTGTGAGCAGATGCCACTGTTCATTCTGTGCTGACTGTGTTGCTGCGCAGCAGAGAGCAGCCTCTGGACTGATTCCATTCAAATGCTTTTCCTGTATGAAAGTGAGCAGTGAAAGCAACGATGGAGGCACCAATGTAAAAGGGATTGTGTGCTGAACAGGTCCAGCACCAGCTTTCAATCCTGGCTCTTCTGCTGTGGGAGCAGAGGCCAAACGTTCGTGCTGTACTAACTGTGCTGCTGGGCAGCTGAGAGACACCACCTGAGAATTTGGATTCAAATGGACTTTTAGGTATGAAACCGAGGAGAGACTGCAATGATGGTGACCCCGTTGCAAAGCTGCTTGTGTGCTGAAGAAGCAGAGCACTAGCTTTCCCTGCTGCTCCTTCTGCCGTGTGAGCAGATGCCACTGTTCATTCTGTGCTGACTGTGTTGCTGCGCAGCAGAGAGCAGCCTCTGGACTGATTCCATTCAAATGCTTTTCCTGTATGAAAGTGAGCAGTGAAAGCAACGATGAATGCACCAATGTAAAGGGATTGTGTGCTGAACAGGTCCAGCACCAGCTTTCAATCCTGGCTCTTCTGCTGTGGGAGCAGATGCCAAACGTTCGTGCTGTACTAACTGTGCTGCTGGGCAGCTGAGAGACACCACCTGAGAATTTGGATTCAAATGGACTTTTAGGTATGAAACCGAGGAGAGACTGCAATGATGGTGACCCCGTTGCAAAGCTGCTTGTGTGCTGAAGAAGCAGAGCACTAGCTTTCCCTGCTGCTCCTTCTGCCGTGTGAGCAGATGCCACTGTTCATTCTGTGCTGACTGTGTTGCTGCGCAGCAGAGAGCAGGCTCTGGACTGATTCCATTCAAATGCTTTTCCTGTATGAATGTGAGCAGTGAAAGCAACGATGGAGGCACCAATGTAAGGGGGATTGTGTGCTGAACAGGTCCAGCACCAGCTTTCAATCCTGGCTCTTCTGCTGTGGGAGCAGAGGCCAAACGTTCGTGCTGTACTCACTGTGCTGCTGGGCAGCTGAGAGACACCACCTGAGAATTTGGATTCAAATGGACTTTTAGGTATGAAACCGAGGAGAGACTGCAATGATGGTGACCCCGTTGCAAAGCTGCTTGTGTGCTGAAGAAGCAGAGCACTAGCTTTCCCTGCTGCTCCTTCTGCCGTGTGAGCAGATGCCACTGTTCATTCTGTGCTGACTGTGTTGCTGCGCAGCAGAGAGCAGGCTCTGGACTGATTCCATTCAAATGCTTTTCCTGTATGAAAGTGAGCAGTGAAAGCAACGATGGAGGCACCAATGTAAAGGGGATTGTGTGCTGAACAGGTCCAGCACCAGCTTTCAATCCTGGCTCTTCTGCTGTGGGAGCAGAGGCCAAACGTTCGTGCTGTACTCACTGTGCTGCTGGGCAGCTGAGAGACACCACCTGAGAATTTGGATTCAAATGGACTTTTAGGTATGAAACCGAGGAGAGACTGCAATGATGGTGACCCCGTTGCAAAGCTGCTTGTGTGCTGAAGAAGCAGAGCACTAGCTTTCCCTGCTGCTCCTTCTGCCGTGTGAGCAGATGCCACTGTTCATTCTGTGCTGACTGTGTTGCTGCGCAGCAGAGAGCAGCTCTGGACTGATTCCATTCAAATGCTTTTCCTGTATGAAAGTGAGCAGTGAAAGCAACGATGGAGGCACCAATGTAAAGGGGATTGTGTGCTGAACAGGTCCAGCACCAGCTTTCAATCCTGGCTCTTCTGCTGTGGGAGCAGAGGCCAAACGTTCGTGCTGTACTAACTGTGCTGCTGGGCAGCTGAGAGACACCACCTGAGAATTTGGATTCAAATGGACTTTTAGGTATGAAACCGAGGAGAGACTGCAATGATGGTGACCCTGTTGCAAAGCT
>NW_026642811.1:0-1293 GCF_028554395.1 Pezoporus wallicus | reverse complement strand
AGTGTTACACCAGTGACACCAGTGACACACCAGTGATACCCCAGTGATACCAGTGAGACACCAGTGATACCAGTGATACACCATTGAGACACCAGTGATACCAGTGATACACCAGTGACACACCAGTGATACTAGTGAGACACCATTGACACACCAGTGATACCAGTGAGACACCAGTGATACACCAGTGATACCAGTGAGACACTAGTGATACACCAGTGATACCAGTGATACCAGTGAGACACCATGGAGTCACCAGTGATACCAGTGATACACCAGTGACACACCAGTGATAGCAGTGAGACACCAGTCATACCAGTGATACACCAGTGATAACACCAGTCATACCAGTGATACACCAGTGAGACACCACTGACACCAGTGATAACACCAGTGTTACCAGAGAGACACCAGTGATACATGTGAGACACCAGTGACAGAAGTGAGACACCAGTGAGACACCAGTGATAGCAGTGAGACACCAGTGACACCAGTGATACCAGTGAGACACCAGTGACACCAGTGAGACACCAGTGACACACCAGTGATAACTCAGTGATACACCAGTGACACCAGTGAGACACCAGTGACACCGGTGATAACACCAGTGATACCAGTGATACACCAGTGAGACACCAGTGATACCAGTTAGACACCAGTGACATCAGAGACACACCAGTGTTACACCAGTGATACACCAGTGGTACACCAGTGAGACACCAGAGACACCAGTGCTAACACCAGTGATGCCAGTGATACACCAGTGAGACACCAGTGAGACACCAGTGAGACCACTGAGACACCAGAGACTCCAGTGAGACACCAGTGAGACATCAATGAGACACCAGTGAGACAGCAGTGATACACATATGACAGCCGTGAGACACCAGTGAGACACCAGTGATACCAGTGAGACACCAGTGACACCAGTGATACACCAGTGATACACCAGTGACACACCAGTGGTACACCAGTGAGACAGCAGAGACACCAGTGCTAACACCAGTGATGCCAGTGATACACCAGTGATACACCAGTGAGACACCAGTGAGACACCAGTGACACCAGTGAGACACCAGTGACACCAGTGAGACACCAGTGAGACATCAGTGTGACACCAGTGACACCAGTGATACACATAGGACAGCCGTGAGACACCAGTGAGACACCAGTGAGACCAGTGATACACCAGAGATACCAGTGAGACACCAGTGAGACACCAGAAAGACACCAGTGGTACACCAGTGATGCACCAGTGAGATACCAGTGATACCAGTGAAACACCAGTGATAC
>NW_026642810.1:0-1299 GCF_028554395.1 Pezoporus wallicus | reverse complement strand
AGCCAGGGCATCCCTATGGGGGGCCAGGGCATCCCTGTGGGGGGGGCACAGCACATCCCTATGGGGGGCCAGAGCATCACCATGGGGGAGCCAGGGCATCCCTATGGGGGGAACCAGGGCATCCCTATGGAGGGCCAGGGCATCCCTATGGGGAAACGGCATCCCTATGGGGGGGAAACAGGGCATCCCTATGGGGAGCCAGGGCATCCCTATGGGGGGGACCAGGGCATCCCTATGGGGGGGACCAGGGATGCCCTATTGGGGGGGAACCAGGGCATCCTTATGGGGAAACAGGGCATCCCTATGGGGGGGGCACAGCACATCCCTATGGGGGGGCCAGGGCATCCCTATGGGGGGGACAGGGCATCTCTATGGGGGGGGCACAGCACATCCTTATGGGGGGCCAGAGCATCCCTATGGGGGGGACCAGGGCATCCCTATGGGGGGAACCAGGGCATCCCTATGGGGGGGGAGCCAGGACATCCCTGGGGGGGGGGGCACAGCACATCCCTATGGGGGGCCAGAGCATCCCTATGGGGGAGCCAGGGCATCCCTATGGGGGGGAAACAGGGCATCCCTATGGGGAAACTGAGACATGGGGGGGGGGGGGGCACCGCGCATCTCTATGGGGGGCCAGAGCATCCCTATAGGGGGGAACCATTGCATCCTTGTGGGGGAGCCAGGGCATCCCTGTGGGGAAACTGAGACATGGGGGGGCACAGCGCATCCCTATGGGGCATGGACCAGGGCATCCCTATGATGAGCCAGGGCATCCCTATGGGGGGGAAACAGGGCATTCCTATAGGGGCGGACACACCACATCGTGGTGGGGGTCCCAGTGCATCCCTGTGGGGGGGACTGGGACATGGGGGGTTGGGGGCAGGGCATAGGAATGGGACCAGTTCATCCTTATTGGGGGGCCCAGGGCATCCCTGTGGGGGGCAGTGATGCAGGGGATGCCTGGATGTGCCCAAATTCCCCTTTCCCCCCCTCCCCCCAAGTGCAGGTGAACTGAGGCACAGCAGCAGCTCAGGCCCCCTGCCCCCATTCCCAATGGATCCCTCCCCATTCCCAATGGATCCCTTTCCATTCCTGCCCCCATTCCCAGTGGATCTCTCCCCATTCGCAATGGATCCCCTCCTCATTCCCAATGGATCCTTCCCCATTCCTGCCCCCATTCCCAATAAATTCCCTCCCCATTCCTGCCCCCATTCCCAATGGATCCTTCCCCATTCCTGCCCCCATTCCTAATGGATCCCTCCCATTCCCAATGGATCCCTTCCCATTCCTGCCCCCATT
>NW_026642809.1:0-1306 GCF_028554395.1 Pezoporus wallicus | reverse complement strand
GAGGTGAGGCGATTAGAGAGGACAAGAGGAGTGTAGATGAGAGGAGTGGACAGGTGAGGAGAGGGGAGGGGAGGAATGGACACTGGAAGCCTCGAGAGGCATGGCGAAGAGAGGAGAAAAGGAGAGGAGAGAAGAGGAGAGGAGAGGAGAGGAGAGGAGAGGAGAGGAGAGGAGAGGAGAGGAGAGGAGAGGAGAGGAGAGGAGAGGAGAGGAGAGGAGAGGAGAGGAGAGGCGAGAGGAGAGGAGAGGAGAGGAGAGGAGAAGAGAGGAGAGGAGAGGAGAGGAGAGGAGAGGAGGGAGGCCTTTAGAGAGGAGAGGAGTGAGGAGGAGGAGAGGAGAAGAGAACGAGAGGAGAGGAGAGGAGAGGAGAGGAGAGGAGAGGAGAGGAGAGGAGAGAGAAGAGACTAGGAGAGAGGAGAGGAGAGGAGAGGAGAGGAGAGGAGAGGAGAGAGAAGAGACTAGGAGAGGGGACAGGAGAGGGAAGAGACTAGGAGAGAGGAGAGGAGAGGAGAGAGAGGAGAGGAGGAGAGGAGAGGAAGCAGGAGAGAGAGAGGAGAGGAGAGGAGAGGAGAGGAATGGACACTGGAAGACTCGAGAGGCAAGGCGAAGAGAGGAAGAGAGGAGAGGAGAGGAGAGGAGAGGAGTGAGAAGGAGAGGATAGGAACGGACAGTCGAAGCCTTTAGAGGTGAGGCGATTAGAGAGGACAAGAGGAGTGTAGATGAGAGGAGTGGACAGGTGAGGAGAGGGGAGGGGAGGAGAAGACGTGTGGGGAGAGGAGGGGAGAGGAGAGGAGGGGACGGTAGGGGAGAGGAGCAAGGAGGAGAAGATAGTGGACAAGAGAATCTCTGAGAGTTGCGGCGAAGAGAGGACAGGAGAGGAGAGTTGAGGAGAGGAGTGCTCAGGAGAGGAGAGGAGAGGAGAGGAGAGGAGGAGAGGGGAGAGGAGAGGAGAGGAGAGGAGAGGCGAAGAGAAGAGAGGAGATGAGAGGAGAGGAGATGAGAGGAGAGGAGAGGAGAGGAGAGGAGAGGAGAGGAGAGGAGAGGAGAGGAGAGGAGAGGAGAGGAGAGGAGAGGAGAGGAGAGGTGAGAGGAGAGGAGAAGAGAGGAGAGGAGAGGAGAGGAGAGGAGAGGAGAGGAGAGGAGAGGAGAGGAGAGGAGAGGAGAGGAGAGAGAGAGAGGAGACGAGAGGAGAGGAGAGGAGAGGAGAGGAGAGGAGAGGGAGGGGAGAGGAGAGGAGAGGAGAGGAGAGGAGAGGAGGGAGGGAGGGAGAGGAGGAGAGGAGGAGGAGAGGAGAGGAGAGGAGAGG
>NW_026642808.1:0-1316 GCF_028554395.1 Pezoporus wallicus | reverse complement strand
GGGGCGTGTCCTATGTCCTTGGAGGGGGGCGTGTCCTATGTCCTTGGAGGGGGGCGTGTCCTATGTCCTTGGAGGGGGGCGTGTCCTATGTCCTTGGAGGGGGCGTGTCCTATGTCCTTGGAGGGGGCGTGTCCTATGTCCTTGGAGGGGGGCGTGTCCTATGTCCTGGGATGGGGGGGGCGTGTCCTATGTCCTTGGAGGGGGGCGTGTCCTATGTCCTTGGAGGGGGGCGTGTCCTATGTCCTGGGATGGGGGCGTGTCCTATGTCCTGGGATGGGGGCGTGTCCTATGTCCTTGGATGGGGGGGGCGTGTCCTATGTCCTTGGAGGGGCGTGTCCTATGTCCTTGGAGGGGGCGTGTCCTATGTCCTTGGAGGGGGCGTGTCCTATGTCCTGGGAGGGGGCGTGTCCTATGTCCTTGGAGGGGGGCGTGTCCTATGTCCTTGTCCTATGTCCTGGGATGGGGGCGTGTCCTATGTCCTGGGATGGGGGCGTGTCCTATGTCCTTGGAGGGGGGCGTGTCCTATGTCCTTGGAGGGGGGCGTGTCCTATGTCCTTGGAGGGGGGCGTGTCCTATGTCCTTGGAGGGGGGCGTGTCCTATGTCCTGGGATGGGGGCGTGTCCTATGTCCTTGGAGGGGGGCGTGTCCTATGTCCTGGGATGGGGGCGTGTCCTATGTCCTTGGAGGGGGGCGTGTCCTATGTCCTGGGATGGGGGCGTGTCCTATGTCCTTGGAGGGGGGTGTGTCCTATGTCCTGGGATGGGGGCGTGTCCTATGTCCTGGGATGGGGGCGTGTCCTATGTCCTTGGAGGGGGCGTGTCATATGTCCATGGAGGGGGCGTGTCCTATGTCCTTGGAGGGGGGCGTGTCCTATGTCCTTGGAGGGGGGCGTGTCCGATGTCCTTGGAGGGGGGCGTGTCCTATGTCCTTGGAGGGGGCGTGTCCTATGTCCTGGGATGGGGGCGTGTCCTATGTCCTTGGAGGGGGGCGTGGCCACGTCCTGGGATGGGGGCGTGTCCTATGTCCTTGGAGGGGGGCGTGTCCTATGTCCTTGGAGGGGGGCGTGTCCTATGTCCTGGGAGGGGGGCGTGTCCTATGTCCTGGGATGGGGGCGTGTCCTATGTCCTGGGATGGGGGCGTGTCCTATGTCCTGGGAGGGGGGGCGTGTCCTATGTCCTTGGAGGGGGGCGTGTCCTATGTCCTGGGATGGGGGCGTGTCCTATGTCCTTGGAGGGGGGCGTGTCCTATGTCCTTGGAGGGGGGCGTGTCCTATGTCCTGGGATGGAGGGGGGGGGCGTGTCCTATGTCCTGGGATG
>NW_026642807.1:0-12776 GCF_028554395.1 Pezoporus wallicus | reverse complement strand
AAGCCCCCCATTGGCTCCATCCCCACATCCCCCATTGGCTCCCCCCCCCCCTCCACAGTCTCCACCCCCCACCCCCATAAGCTCCACCTCCCAACCCCCCATAGGCTCCACCCCCATAGGCTCCACCCCTCACATCCCCCATTGGCTCCCCCCCACCCCCCAGTCTCCACCCCCCCACCACCATAAGCTCCACCCCCCACATCCCCCCCATAGGCTCCATAGGCTCCACCCCCATAGGCTCCACCCCACATCCCCCATAGGCTCCACCCCCACATCCCCCATTGGCCCCCCCCCCACCCCCCCAGTCTCCACCCCCCCACCCCCATAAGCTCCACCCCCACATCTCCCATAGTCTCCACCCCCCCCAGTCTCCACCCCCCATAGTCTCCACCCCCACATCCCCCATAGGCTCCACCCCCACATCCCCCATTGGCTCCACCCCACAGTCTCCACCCCCATAGTCTCCACCCCCCACATCCCCCATAGGCTCCACCCCCCCACATCCCCCATTGGCTCCACCCCACAGTCTCCACCCCCATAGGCTCCACCCCCACATCCCCCATAGGCTCCACCCCACAGTCTCCACCCCATAGGCTCCACCCCCACATCCCCCATTGGCTCCACCCCACAGTCTCCACCCCCATAGGCTCCACCCCCCCATCCCCCCCAGTCTCCACCCCCCCTTTGCTCACGTGATGCAGGGGGGCGCGCAGGGGGCTGAGCCTTGGGGCTCTCCCCCCATAGGGGTCCCCCTGGAGGGCGAAGGCCGAGAGGGCGCCCTGGGCGCTGAGCAGCGCCACGAAGGGGTCCGCGAGCGAGCAGTGAACCACGGGGGAGCCCAGGTCCACGGGCAGGAAGTGCAGGGCCTCGGCTGGGGGAGGGGGGGGAAGATGGGGGGATTGGGGACACAACCCCCACATGGGGACACAGCACCCATGGGGACCCAGCACCCACTGGGACCCAGCATCCATTGGGACCCAGCCCCCATTGGTACCCAGCTCCCATGGGGACCCAGCTCCCATGGGGACCCAGCATCCATTGGGACCCAGCCCCCATTGGTACCCAGCATCCATTGGGACCCAGCCCCCATTGGGACCCAGCCCCCATGGGGACCCAGCTCCCATGGGGACCCAGCCCCCATTGGGACCCAGCATCCATTGGGACCCAGCATCCATTGGGACCCAGCATCCATTGGGACCCAGCCCCCATGGGGACCCAGCATCCATTGGGACCCAGCCCCCATTGGGACCCAGCCCCCATTGGGACCCAGCATCCATTGGGACCCAGCATCCATTGGGACCCAGCATCCATTGGGACCCAGCCCCCATGGGGACCCAGCATCCATTGGGACCCAGCTCTCATCAGTACCCAGCATCCATTGGGACCCAGCCCCCATTGGGACCCAGCATCCATTGGGACCCAGCCCCCATTGGGACCCAGCATCCATTGGGACCCAGCCCCCATGGGGACCCAGCATCCATTGGGACCCAGCATCCATTGGGACCCAGCTCCCATGGGGACCCAGCCCCCATTGGGACCCAGCTCCCATGGGGACCCAGCATCCATTGGTACCCAGCATCCATTGGTACCCAGCCCCCATTGGTACCCAGCATCCATTGGTACCCAGCCCCCATTGGTACCCAGCATCCATTGGTACCCAGCCCCCATCAGCACCCAGCATCCATTGGTACCCAGCCCCCATCAGCACCCAGCATCCATTGGTACCCAGCCCCCATTGGTACCCAGCCCCCATCAGCACCCAGCATCCATTGGTACCCAGCCCCCATTGGTACCCATCCCTCATCAGCACCCAGCATCCATTGGTACCCAGCCCTCATCCGTACCCAACATCCATTGGTACCCAGCCCCCATTGGTACCCAGCCCCCATTGGGACCCAGCCCCCATGGGGACCCAGCCCCCATGGGGACCCAGCATCCATTGGTACCCAGCCCCCATGGGGACCCAGCCCCCATTGGGACCCAGCATCCATTGGGACCCAGCATCCATTGGGACCCAGCTCCCATGGGGACCCAGCATCCATTGGGACCCAGCATCCATTGGTACCCAGCCCCCATTGGGACCCAGCCCCCATTGGTACCCAGCTCCCATGGGGACCCAGCATCCATCGGGACCCAGCTCCCATGGGGACCCAGCTCCCATGGGGAACCAGCATCCATTGGGACCCAGCATCCATTGGGACCCAGCATCCATTGGGACCCAGCATCCATTGGGACCCAGCTCCCATTGGGACCCAGCCCCCATGGGGACCCAGCATCCATTGGGACCCAGCCCCCATGGGGACCCAGCATCCATTGGGACCCAGCTCCCATTGGGACCCAGCATCCATTGGGACCCAGCCCCCATTGGGACCCAGCCCCCATTGGGACCCAGCCCCCATGGGGACCCAGCATCCATTGGGACCCAGCACCCATGGGGACCCAGCATCCATTCGGACCCAGCTCCCATGGGGACCCAGCATCCATTGGGACCCAGCCCCCATTGGTACCCAGCCCCCATCGGGACCCAGCATCCATTGGGACCCAGCCCCCATTGGGACCCAGCTCCCATGGGGACCCAGCATCCATTGGTACCCAGCATCCATTGGTACCCAGCATCCATTGGTACCCAGCCCCCATCGGGACCCAGCATCCATTGGGACCCAGCCCCCATCAGCACCCAGCCCCCATGGGGACCCAGCATCCATTGGTACCCAGCCCCCATTAGGACCCAGCCCCCATGGGGACCCAGCATCCATTGGTACCCAGCCCCCATCAGCACCCAGCCCCCATGGGGACCCAGCATCCATTGGGACCCAGCATCCATTGGTACCCAGCCCCTATTGGTACCCAGCCCCCATCAATACCCAGCATCCATGGGGACCCAGCCCCCATGGGGACCCAGCCCCCATCGGCACCCAGCCCCCATTGGTACCCAGCCCCCATGGGGACCCAGCCCCCATTGGGACCCAGCATCCATTGGGACCCAGCCCCCATTGGGACCCAGCATCCATTGGGACCCAGCATCCATTGGGACCCAGCCCCCATGGGGACCCAGCCCCCATTGGGACCCAGCATCCATTGGGACCCAGCATCCATTGGGACCCAGCCCCCATTGGGACCCAGCATCCATTGGTACCCAGCCCCCATGGGGACCCAGCATCCATTGGTACCCAGCCCCCATTGGTACCCATCCCTCATCAGCACCCAGCATCCATTGGTACCCAGCATCCATTGGTACCCATCCCTCATCAGTACCCAGCATCCATTGGTACCCAGCCCTCATCAGTACCCAGCATCCATTGGTACCCAGCCCCCATTGGGACCCAGCCCCCATCGGCACCCAGCCCCCATTGGGACCCAGCCCCCATGGGGACCCAGCATCCATTGGGACCCAGCCCCCATCGGGACCCAGCATCCATTGGGACCCAGCCCCCATGGGGACCCAGCATCCATTGGTACCCAGCCCTCATCAGTACCCAGCATCCATTGGTACCCAGCCCCCATTGGTACCCAGCATCCATTGGTACCCAGCCCTCATCAGCACCCAGCCCCCATGGGGACCCAGCATCCATTGGTACCCATCCACCATTGGTACCCAGCATCCATTGGTACCCATCCACCATTGGGACCCATCCACCATTGGTACCCAGCATCCATTGGTACCCATCCCCCAAAGGTACCCAGCCCCCATCGGGACCCATCCACCATTGGGACCCAGCATCCATTGGTACCCAGCCCCCATTGGTACCCAGCCCCCATTGGTACCCAGCCCCCATTGGGACCCATCCCTCATCAGTACCCAGCATCCATTGGTACCCAGCCCCCATTGGGACCCAGCCCCCATCGGCACCCAGCCCCCATCGGGACCCAGCCCCCATTGGGACCCAGCCCCCATTGGTACCCAGCCCCCATGGGGACCCAGCCCGTATCAGCACCCAGCCCCCATTGGTACCCAGCCCCCATTGGGACCCAGCCCCCATTGGGACCCAGCCCCCATGGATACTGAGGACCCATCCCCATCAGCCCCCACCCCCATCAGCACCCATGGATACTGATCACCCATCCCCATCAGCACCCATCCCCATCAGCACCCATGGATACTGAGGACCCATTCCCATCAGCACCCATCCCCATCAGCACCCATCCCCATCAGCCCCCACCCCCATCAGCACCCATGGATACTGAGCACCCATCCCCCATCAGCACCCATCCCCATCAGCACCCATGGATACTGAGCACCCATCCCCATCAGCACCCATCCCCATCAGCACCCATCCCCATCAGCACCCATGGATACTGATCACCCATCCCCATCAGCACCCATCCCCATCAGCACCCATGGATACTGAGCACCCATCCCCATCAGCACCCATCCCCATCAGCCCCCACCCCCATCAGCACCCATCCCCATCAGCACCCATGGATACTGAGTACAAACCTCCATCAGCACCCATCCCCATCAGCACCCATGGATACTGAGGACCCATCCCCATCAGCACCCATCCCCATCAGCACCCATGGATACTGAGCACCCATCCCCATCAGTCCCCACCCAACATCAGCACCCATCCCCATCAGCCCCCACCCCCATCAGCACCCATGGATACTGAGCACGCAGCCCCATCAGCACCCATCCCCATCAGCACCCATGGATACTGATCACCCATCCCCCATCAGCACCCATCCCCATCAGCATCTATGGGTACTGAGCACCCATCCCCCATCAGCACCCATGGATACTGAGGACCCATTCCCATCAGCACCCATCCCCATCAGCACCCATCCCCATCAGCACCCATGGATACTGAGGACCCATTCCCATCAGCACCCATCCCCATCAGCACCCATGGATACTGAGGACCCATTCCCATCAGCACCCATCCCCATCAGCACCCATGGATACTGATCACCCATCCCCATCAGCACCCATCCCCATCAGCCCCCATCCCCATCAGCCCCCACCCCCATCAGCACCCATGGATACTGAGCACCCATCCCCATCAGCACCCATCCCCATCAGCACCCATCCCCATCAGCACCCATGGATACTGAGCACCCATCCCCATCAGCACCCATCCCCATCAGCCCCCATCCCCATCAGCCCCCACCCCCATCAGCACCCATGGATACTGATCACCCATCCCCATGAGCACCCATCCCCATGAGCACCCATCCCCATGAGCACCCATGGATACTGATCACCCATCCCCCATCAGCACCCATCCCCATCAGCCCCCACCCCCATCAGCACCCATGGATACTGAGCACCCACCCCCATCAGCACCCATCCCCATCAGCACCCATGGGTACTGAGCACCCATCCCCATCAGCCCCCACCCCCAACAGCACCCATGGATACTGAGCACCCATCCCCATCAGCACCCATCCCCATCAGCACCCATCCCCATCAGCACCCATGGATACTGAGCACCCATCCCCATCAGCACCCATCCCCATCAGCACCCATGGATACTGATCACCCATCCCCCATCAGCACCCATCCCCATCAGCACCCATGGATACTGATCACCCATCCCCATCAGCCCCCACCCCCATCAGCACCCATGGATACTGAGCACCCACCCCCATCAGCACCCATGGATACTGAGCACCCATCCCCATCCGCCCCCACCCCCATCAGCACCCATGGATACTGAGCACCCATCCCCATCAGCCCCCACCCCCATCAGCACCCATGGATACTGAGCACCCACCCCCATCAGCACCCATGGATACTGAGCACCCACCCCCATCAGCCCCCACCCCCATCAGCCCCCCCCCCCCCCGCAGCACCCATGGGTGCTCACCCCCTGCAGCAGGCGGATGCCCATGGGGGACACCTGCCGGATGTAGCGCCCGCCCCCCAAGTTCCCTGCCCCCACCGTGGGGCCCTGGGTGGCGAAGCCGCTGGTGTCGAGCTCCAGGATCTCCTGCCCCGTCTGCAGCACCTGGGGGGCAATGGGGGGGGGGGGGGGCTATGGGGGGCGCTATGGGGCAGGGAGGGCACCCATGGGGGGTGGGGGGTGGGGGGGAACCAATGGGGGCTGTGGGGTGGGGGGGGCACCCATGGGGGCTATGGGGCAGGGAGGGCACCCATGGGGGGTGTGGGGTGGGGGAAACCAATGGGGGCTGTGGGGCAGGGAGGGTACCCATGGGGGGCAAGGGGAACCAACGGGGGCTATGGGGAGGGGGGGGCACCCATGGGGGGTGTGGGGTGGGGGGGAACCAATGGGGGCTGTGGGGCAGGGAGGGCACCCATGGGGGGTGTGGGGTGGGGGGAGCACCCATGGGGGCTATGGGGTGGGGAGGGCACCCATGGGGGGTGTGGGGTGGGGGGGAACCAATGGGGGCTATGGGGTGGGGGGGGCACCCATGGGGGGTGTGGGGTGGGGGGGAACCAATGGGGGCTGTGGGGCAGGGAGGGTACCCATGGGGGGTGTGGGGGGCAAGGGGAACCAACGGGGGCTATGGGGAGGGGGGGGCACCCATGGGGGTGTGGGGTGGGGGGGAACCAATGGGGGCTGTGGGGTGGGGAGGGCACCCATGGGGGGTGTGGGGTGGGGGGAGCACCCATGGGGGGTGTGGGGTGGGGAGGGCACCCATGGGGGGTGTGGGGGGAAAGCGGAACCAATGGGGGCTATGGGGTGAGGGGGGGGCACCCATGGGGGCTATGGGGGGCAAGGGGAACCAATGGGAGCTATGGGGTGGGGGGGGGGCACACAGAGGGGTTATGGGGTGGGGGGGGAACCAATGGGGGCTATGGGGGGGGGGGGGAACCAATGGGGGCTATGGGGTGGGGTGGACACATAGAGGGGCTAAGGGGTGGGTGGGGCACCCATGGGGGGTATGGGGGGCAAGGGGAGCCAACGGGGGCTATGGGGCAGGGGGAGCACACAGAGGGGCTATGGGGTGGGGGGGGAACCAATGGGGGCTGTGGGGTGAGGGGGGGACACACTGAGGGGCTATGGAATGGGGGGGGAACCAATGGGGGCTGTGGGGTGGGGGGGGCACCCATGGGGGCTATGGGGGGCAATGGGGGCCTATGGGGCTGGGGGGAACCAATGGGGGCTATGGAGCGGGGGGGACACACAGAGGGGCTATGGGGTGGGGGGGGAACCAATGGGGGGCTATGGGGTGAGGGGGGGACACACAGAGGGGCTATGGAATGGGGGGGGAACCAATGGGGGCTATGGGGTGGGGAGGGCACCCATGGGGGCTATGGGGGGGCTATGGGGTGAGGGGGGAAACAATGGGGGCTATGGGGTGGGAGGGGCACCCATGGGGGCTATGGGGCAGGGGAGGAAGCAATGGGGGCTATAGGGTGGGGGGGCACCCATGGGGGCTATGGGGCAGGGGGTAACCAATGGGGCAGGGGGGAACCAATGTGGGCTATAGGGCAGGGGGAGCACCCATGGGGGCTATGGGGGGCTATAGGGCAGGGGGAACCAATGGTCTCTGTGGGGCAGAGGGGAACTAATGGGGGCTATGGCTCAGTCGGGGGGCACCCATGGTCTCTATGGGGCAGGGGGGGATTCATAGTCCCTATGGGGCAGGGCTGCCCGCAGTGCCCCATGGGTTCTATGGGGCAGGGGGGGATTCATGGTCCCTATGGGGCAGGGCTGCACACAGTGCCCCATGGGCGCTATGGGGCAGGGGGGGATTCATGGTCCCTATGGGGCAGGGCTGCACACAGTGCCCCATGGGCTCTATGGGGCAGGGGGGGATCCATGGGTGCTATGGGGCAGAGGGGGGATCCATGGGCGCTATGGGGCAGAGGGGGGATCCATGGGCGCTATGGGGCAGAGGGGGGATCCATGGGCGCTATGGGGCAGAGCTCTCACCATGGTCGAGTCCTCCCGGCTCAGGATGAGGAACCCATGGCGCTTCTCCGCGTCCTCATCGGGGGCCTCGGGCGCCGCCGCGTCCGGCTCGGCCTCGGCACCGGCACCGGCACCGGCACCGGGCTCCCCCTGCGGAGGCATCAATGGCATCAATGGCATCAATGGCACCAATGGCATCAATGGAATCAATGGCACCAAGGGCATCAATGGCACCAAGGGCATCAATGGAACCAAGGGCATCAATGGCATCAATGGCATCAATGGCACCAATGGCATCAATGGCATCAATGGCACCAATGGCACCAATGGCACCAATGGCATCAATGGCACCAAGGGCATCAACGGCATCAATGGCACCAATGGCATCAATGGCATCAATGGCATCAATGGCACCAACGGCATCAATGGCATCAATGGCACCAATGGCACCAACAGCATCAATGGCATCGATGGCATCAATGGCATCAATGGCACCAACAGCATCAATGGCATCGATGGCATCAATGGCATCAATGGCATCAATGGCACCAATGGCACCAACAGCATCAATGGCATCGATGGCATCAATGGCACCAATGGCATCAATGGCATCAATTGCACCAAGGGCATCAATGGAACCAAGGGCATCAATGGCATCAATGGCATCAATGGCATCAATGGAATCAATGGAATCAATGGAATCAATGGCATCAATGGCACCAATGGCATCAATGGCATCAATGGCACCAATGGCATCAATGGCACCAATGGCACCAAGGGCATCAATGGCATCAATGGCACCAATGGCATCAATGGCATCAATGGCACCAATGGCACCAACGGCATCAATGGCATCAATGGCACCAATGGCACCAACAGCATCAATGGCATCGATGGCATCAATGGCATCAATGGCATCAATGGCATCAATGGCACCAACAGCATCAATGGCATCGATGGCATCAATGGCATCAATGGCATCAATGGCACCAATGGCACCAACAGCATCAATGGCATCGATGGCATCAATGGCACCAATGGCATCAATGGCATCAATGGCACCAAGGGCATCAATGGAACCAAGGGCATCAATGGCATCAATGGCATCAATGGCATCAATGGAATCAATGGAATCAATGGAATCAATGGCATCAATGGCACCAATGGCATCAATGGCATCAATGGAATCAATGGAATCAATGGAATCAATGGCACCAATGGCATCAATGGCACCAATGGCATCAATGGCACCAAGGGCATCAATGGCATCAATGGCACCAATGGCACCAAGGGCATCAATGGCATCAAGGGCATCAATGGCATCAATGGCACCAATGGCATCAATGGCACCAATGGCACCAATGGCATCAATGGCATCAATGGCACCAACGGCATCAATGGCACCAATGGCATCAATGGCATCAATGGCATCAATGGCACCAATGGCACCAACGGCACCAATGGCATCAATGGCATCAATGGCACCAAGGGCATCAATGGCATCAATGGCATCAATGGCATCAATGGCATCAATGGCACCAATGACACCAAGGGCATCAATGGCATCAATGGCATCAATGGCATCAATGGCACCAAGGGCATCAATGGCACCAATGGCATCAATGGCATCAATGGCATCAATGGCATCAATGGCACCAATGACACCAAGGGCATCAATGGCATCAATGGCATCAATGGCACCAATGGCATCAATGGCACCAATGGCACCAAGGGCATCAATGGCACCAATGGCATCAATGGCATCAATGGCACCAATGGCATCAATGGCACCAATGGCACCAAGGGCATCAATGGCATCAATGGCATCAATGGCATCAATGGCACCAATGGCATCAATGGCACCAATGGCACCAATGGCATCAATGGCATCAATGGCACCAAGGGCATCAATGGCATCAATGGCATCAATGGCATCAATGGCACCAATGGCATCAATGGCACCAATGGCACCAATGGCATCAATGGCACCAATGGCACCAAGGGCACCAATGGCATCAATGGCACCAATGGCACCAATGGCATCAATGGCACCAATGGCACCAAGGGCACCAATGGCATCAATGGCACCAATGGCACCAACGGCACCATGGGCAACACCACCAACGGTAGCAACACCACCATGACCACCAACACCACCATGACCACAATGACCCCATGACCACATTGACCCCATGACCGCAATGACCCCATGACCATGATGACCCCATGACCACATTGACCACATGACCACCACCACCACCATGACCACGATGACCCAATGACCATGCTGACCCCATGACCATGATGACCCCATGACCACATTGACCCCGTGACCATGATGACCACATGACCACATTGACCCCATGACCACACTGACCCCATGACCACCACCACCACCATCACCACATTGACCCCACGACCACGACGACCCCATAACCATGATGACCACATGACCACATTGACCCCATGACCACAATGACCCCATGACCACGATGACCACATGACCATGCTGACCCCATGACCATGATGACCCCATGACCACATTGACCACATGACCACATTGACCCCATGACCACGATGACCCCATGACCACCACCACCACCATGACCAGGATGACCCCATGACCATAATGACCCCATAACCACGATGACCCCATGACCACAATGACCCCATGACCACGATGACCCCATGACCACGATGACCACATGACCATGCTGACCCCATGATCATGATGACCCCATGACCCCATTGACCACATGACCACATGGACTCCATGACCACGATGACCACATGACCACATTGACCCCATGACCACGATGACATGACCACATTGACCCCATGACCACCACCACCACCATGACCACAATGACCCCATGACCACAATGACCCCATGACCACGATGACCACATGACCACATGGACTCCATGACCACGATGACCACATGACCACATTGACCCCATGACCACGATGACCACATGACCACATTGACCCCATGACCACGATGACCACATGACCACGATGACCACATGACCACATTGACCCCATGACCCCATGACCACATTGACCCCATGACCACAATGACCCCATGACCATGATGAGCTCATGACCATGATGACCACATGACCACATTGACCCCATGACCACGATGACCCCATGACCACAATGACCCCATGACCACGATGACCACATGACCACATTGACCCCATGACCACGATGACCACATGACCACATTGACCCCATGACCACATTGACCCCATAACCATGATGACCACATGACCACATTGACCCCATGACCACATTGACCCCATAACCATGATGACCACATGACCACATTGACCCCATGACCACATTGACCCCATGACCATGATGAGCTCATGACCACATTGACCCCATGACCACATTGACCCCATTGACCCCATAACCATGATGACCCCATGACCACATTGACCCCATGACCACATTGACCCCATTGACCCCATGACCATGATGAGCTCATGACCACATTGACCCCATGACCACATTGACCCCATTGACCCCATAACCATGATGACCCCATGACCACATTGACCCCATGACCCCATGACCACAATGACCCCATGACCACGCCCCCCCACCCCATCCATGGGTGCCCCCCGACCTCCTCCTTCCTGGGGGGCGCGATCACGGTCCACATGTCGTAGCAGCCGGGCAGCTCGAACGTGGTCACCACCTGCGGCCGGATGCTCTTCTGCAGGGCAAGGACAAGGTGTGGGGCAGCCGTGGGGCAGCTGTGGGGCAGGTGTGGGGCAGGTGTGGGGCAGCTGTGGGGCAGGTGTGGGACAGGTGTGGGGCAGCTGTGGGGCAGGTGTGGGGCAGCTGTGGGGCAGGTGTGGGGCAGCTGTGGGGCAGGTGTGGGGCAGCTGTGGGGCAGCTGTGGGGCAGCCGTGGGGCAGCTGTGGGGCAGCTGTGGGGCAGCCGTGGGGCAGCCGTGGGGCAGCCGTGGGGCAGGTGTGGGGCAGCCGTGGGGCAGCCGTGGGGCAGGTGTGGGGCAGGTGTGGGACAGGTGTGGGGCAGCCGTGGGGCAGCTGTGGGGCAGGTGGGGGGCAGGTGTGGGACAGGTGGGGGGCAGGTGTGGGGCAGGTGTGGGGCAGGTGTGGGGCAGCCGTGGGGCAGCCGTGGGGCAGTGGTGGGTCAGTGTGGGGCAGTGTGGGGCAGGTGTGGGTCAGTGTGGGCCGCTATGGGGCACGTCTGGCTCACTTATGAACTCAATTCACCAAATGGGGTACAGTGTGGGTCGCTCTGGGTCAGGTGTGGGTCAGTGTGGGTCAGGTGGGTCAATGTGGGTCAATGTGGGTCATGTGTGTGGGTCAATGTGGGTCAGTCAATGGGTCAGGTGGGTCAATGTGGGTGTGGGTCAGTGTGGGTCAGTGTTGGGTCAATGTGGGTCAGTGTGGGTCAATGTGGGTCAATGTGGGTCAATGTGGGTCAATGTGGGTCAGTGTGGGTCAGTGTGGGTCAGTGTGGGTCAATGTGGGTCAATGTGGGTCAATGTGGGTCAATGTGGGTCATGTGGGTCAATGTGGGTCAATGTGGGTCAATGTGGGTCAATGTGGGTCAATGTGGGTCAATGTGGGTCAATGTGGGTCAATGTGGGTCAATGTGGGTCAGTGTGGGTCAATGTGGGTCAATGTGGGTCAATGTGGGTCAATGTGGGTCAGTGTGGGTCAATGTGGGTCCATGTGGGTCAATGTGGGTCAATGTGGGTCAATGTGGGTCAATGTGGGTCAATGTGGGTCAATGTGGGTCAATGTGGGTCAATGTGGGTCAATGTGGGTCAATGTGGGTCAGTGTGGGTCAATGTGGGTCAATGTGGGTCAATGTGGGTCAATGTGGGTCAATGTGGGTCAATGTGGGTCAATGTGGGTCCATGTGGGTCAATGTGGGTCAATGTGGGTCAATGTGGGTCCATGTGGGTCA
>NW_026642806.1:0-1290 GCF_028554395.1 Pezoporus wallicus | reverse complement strand
CTTCTCCAAATTCCTACTCTGCACCACCCCATCTGCTGTGTGCAGTACTGTGTGCCCCACCAGTATCTTACAGGCTAATCAGCAGCGGGGGACCTTCAGTGGGTTTCTCCCCAGTCAAGACTGAAAGACCTCGCTGCTCTGACAAAATCTACTGCATACAGAAGACCTCAGTGCATGGTCACCATACTTGCACCTCACCTCTCTTCCTCCTTATACCTGTATATTTTCATGCTTTTGTCTCAATAAAGTTCTGCATTGCAACACCTCTTCCCCATTCTTCTACCACGGGTCTTCCAACTTCACGCAGCACAAAGGCAGAGCTCAACAGGCCATCAGTGTGATTGAAAAAGGCCACCAAAATTCTCCTGGGAAATATACCACCACAGCCAACAAAGACTGGCACCTGGGCTGCTTTCACAAGGTGACAGAGGTTTGAGCAAGTGCTGGCTCAAAGACAGTCTTGAACATGGCAACACTCCCATGAGAACGTCTCTGACGGAGTCACCATAAGCTGATGAGATCTTTCACGTGGAGTCCCAGGGCCACCCACACAGGAACTCATGGCCTGGTCCCCACTTGCTGGAATGACCATGGGTAGCCAATACAGTGTGCCCAAGTCACCACTCTCCTTGCTCTGAGATCCTCCTCTGACCCAGGTGTGGGTCGATGTTGCACTGACCACCTGGCTGCTTGGTCTCCATTCCAAACATGCCAGTGTACCCAGGCCATGGTCTCACCTTGCTGTGGGGTCCACAGATGCTGCCTTGGAGGTTCCCCAACCACCAGCCCCTCTTCCCTGCAGGCTCCAACACTGACCCACACAGAAGGTCTCCTGACCATCATACTCCCTCCTGCAAAGTCTCTGGACCACCTCTGCAGGATACCCCAAGCCACCATCCCTATGCTCTGAGGTCACACAGAAAACACCAGTATGAGGTCACAGTCCTCACCTTGGCTCAATGGGTCTCTGTGGACAAGTGCAGGACCAAGTCTGTGACCAGCTGTGCTGCGAAGATGGGGCTCTGTGGTGGCTAGACTTTGGTTGTGCACCACGTGCTCACCGAGCTGCTCTATCACTCCTGTTCTTCAAGTGGACACGGGGACAGCAATACGATAAAAGGCTCCCGAACTAAGATAAGGACATGGAGATCACTCACAGGCAGGAGAACACTCCAGTGGCAGCAAAACAGACTGTGCTTGGGAAATTAATATAATTTATCAAAGTTAAATAATTGTTCAACAAAGTCAGAGTAGAATTAAGAGAAATAAAATCAAATCTCGAAACACCTA
>NW_026642804.1:0-12872 GCF_028554395.1 Pezoporus wallicus | reverse complement strand
TGGGGGTTCCCAGGGCAGTTCATGGGGGGGGGGTGGTCCATGGTGTCCAAGGGGGGACTCCAGGGGAGGTCCATGGGGGTCCATGGGGGGTCCATAGGGATCCATGGGGGCCCATAGGGGTCTATGGGGGTCCATTGGGGTGTCCATGGGGTGGTCCATAGGGGTCCATGAGGGGGTCCATGAGGGGGTCTATGGGGCGGGTCCATGGGGGGGGGCCATAAGGATCCATGGGGGGGTCCTTAGGGTTCTATGAGGGTTTCCATAGGGGTGCATAGGGGTCCATGGGGAGGGTCCATAGGGGTCCATGGGGAGGGTCCATAGGGGTCTATAAGGGGAACCATAGGGGTCCATGGGGGGGGTCCATGGGGGGTCCATGGGGGGATCCATTGGGGTCCATGGAGGGGGGTCTATGGGGGGGCCCATGGGGGGGTCCATGGGGGTCCAATAGGGGTCTATGGGGGGGTCCATGGGGGTCCATAGGGGTCCATGGGGGGCTCCATAGGGGTCTATGGGGGGGTCTATGGGCGGTCCATGGGGGTCCAATAGGGGACTACGGGGGGGTCCATGGGGGTCCATAGGGGTCCATGGGGGGGTCTATGGGGGGGTCCATGGGTGGTCCATAGGGGTCTATGGGGGGCTCCATAGGGGTCTAGGGGGGGGTCCATGGGGGGTCCATAGGGGTCTATGGGGGGGTTCCATGGGGGCTCCATAGGGGTCTATGGGGGGGTCCATGGGGGGTCCATAGGGGTCTATGGGGGGGTCCATGGGGGGTCCATAGGGGTCCATGGGGGGCTCCATAGGGGTCTATGGGGGGGTCCATGGGGGGTCCATAGGGGTCTATGGGGGGGTCCATGGGGGTCTATGGGGGGCTCCATGGGGGGGTCCATGGGGGTCTATGGGTGCCATGGGGGGGTCCATGGGGGGGTCCATGGGGGTGCTGGGGGGGTTCCATGGGGGGGTGGGGGGGTCCATGGGGGGGTCCATGGGGGGTCCATGGGGGGTCCTTGGTGTCTATGGGGGGGTCCATGGGGGTGTCCATGGGGGCTCCATAGGGGTCTATGGGGGGGTCCATGGGGGGTCCATAGGGGTCTATGGGGGGGTCCATGGGGGGTCCTCATGCACTGAGCACGTCCGCGCTCTCGGACACCAGTTTCCCGTCGCGGGTCTCGATCTTCTTGATGACGATGGCGCGGGCGCGGGGGGGGGGCGCCGGCTCCGCGGGCAAGGGGGGGGGCAGAGGCAGGGACAAGCACGGGCCCCCCCCTGAGGAGACCCCAAAGCCCCCCCCGAGGCTGCCTGGGGGGAGAGGGACCCCGTGAGCAAGGGGGGGACATGGGGGGGGCACCAGGACATGGGGGGGTGGCACCAGGACATTGGGGGGGGGCACCAGGACATTGGGGGGGGGGGCACCAGGACATGGAAGGGGGGGGGCACCAGGACATTGGGGGGGGGGCACCAGGACATTGGGGGGGGCACCAGGACATCTGGGGGGGGCACCAGGACATCGGGGGGTTGCACCAGGACATTGGGGGGGGGGCACCAGGACATTTGGGGGGGGGGCACCAGGACATTTGGGGGGGCACCAGGACATTTGGGGGGGGGGGCCCCAGGACATTTGGGGGGGCACCAGGACATTGGGGGGTTGCACCAGAACATTGGGGGGGGGGGGGCACCAGGAATTTGGGGGGGCACCAGGACATTGGGGGGGGGGGGGGCACCAGGACATTTGGGGGGAGGCACCAGGACATGGGGGGGGGGGGGCACCAGGACATGGGGGGGGGCACCAGGACATTTGGGGGGGGGCACCAGGACATGGGGCGGGGGGGGCACCAGGACATGGAAGGGGGGGGGGCACCAGGACACTGGGGGGGGGGGGGCACCAGGACATGGAAGGGGGGGGGGGCACCAGGACATGGACCTTACCTGGGTATCCCGAGGGCTTGGTGTGGATGCTGAGGTTCTGCACCCCCACCTCCAACCTGTGGACATGGGGTACATGGGGGGGGATATGGGATACATGGGGGGGTTATGGGATATATGGGGGGGATATGGGATACATGGGGGGGGACATGGGGTACATGGGGGGGTTATGGGATATATGGGGGGGCGATATGGGATACATGGGGAGGATATGGGATACATGGCGGGGGGATATGGGATACATGGGGGGGGACATGGGGTACATGGGGTTATGGGATGTATGGCGGGGGGATATGGGATACATGGGGGGGGATGGGATACATGGGGGGAGATATGGGATACATGGGGAGGACATGGGACACATGTGGGATGGGACATGACACCCTTGTGTGACGGGGGGGATATAACACCTGCATGTGATGGACATGGGATGCCCACAGGATGCAGGGTGTGGGATGTGGGATGTGGGACACCATGGGACATGGGATGCCTGCAGGATGCAGGGTGTGGGATGGGGACTGGGGATGCCCATGGGATGCCCACAGGATGCAGGGTGTGGGATGAGCGATGGCCATGGGATGCGGATACCAACGGGAAATGGGACGCCCGCAGGATGCTCATGGGATGTAGGATAGAGGCCGCCCATGGGATGCCCATAAGATGCGGGGTGTGGGATGCCAATGGGACATGGGATGCCCACGGGATACCCATGGGATGTGGGATACCCACAGGATGCAGGGTGTGGGATGCGGATGCCCCTGGGATGTGGGATGCAGGGTGTGCAATGGGGGATGCCCCTGGCACATGGGATGCCCATGGGACGCAGGATGCTCGTGGGATGCAGGATGTGGGTCCCTGGGGCCTCACCTGCTCTCCTCTCCCTCCAGCAGCTTCCTGTAGGTCGCGATCTCGATGTCCAGGGCCAGTTTGACGTTCATGAGCTCCTGGTACTCACGGAGCTGCCGGGCCATGTCCTGCTTGGCCTTCTGCAGGGCTGCCTCCAGCTCCTCCAGCTTGGCCCTGGCATCCTTGAGGGCCAGCTCCCCGCGTTCCTCAGCCTCGGCGATGGCCGAGTCCAGGCTGGATCGCTGCCACACCGGCACCGGCTGGGACCCCTGCGCCCCACGGCCCCTGCCCCGCATCACCCTGCGCCCCACAGCCACATGTCCCATAGCCCCCTGCCCCGGCGTCCCCCCGGCCCATAGCCTCATGGCCCAGCATCCCCCCGTTCCGGTATCCTCATGTCCCAGCAGCCCTCTGCTCCAGCATCCCCCTGCCCCAGGGTCCCCGGCACCCCACATCCCCACACCAGCATCCCCTTGTCCCAGCGTCCCCCTGCCCCAACATCCCCATGTCCCAGCATCCCCATGTCCCAGTATCCCCGTGTTCCAGTATCCCTGTATCCCAGCAACCCCATATCCCAGTACCCTCATGTCCCAGTATCCCCGTATCCCAGCATCCCCATGTCCCAGCATCCCCGTGTCCCAGTATCCCCGTGTCCCAGTATCCCTGTATCACAGCATCCCCATGTCCCAGTATCCCCATGTCCCAGCATCCCCATGTCCCAGGATCCTCATGTCCCAGTATCCCTGTATCCCAGCAACCTCATATCCCAGTATCCTCATGTCCCAGTATCCCCATGTCCCAGTATCCCCATGTCCCAGGATCCCTGTATCCCAGCAACCCCATATCCCAGTATCCTCATGTCCCAGTATCCCTGTATCCCAGCATCCCCATGTCCCAGTATCCTCATGTCCCAGTATCCCTGTATCCCAGCAACCTCATATCCCAGTATCCTCATGTCCCAGTATCCCCATGTCCCAGTATCCCTGTATCCCAGCATCCCCATGTCCCAGTATCCCCATGTCCCAGTATCCCTGTATCCCAGCAACCCCATATCCCAGTATCCTCATGTCCCAGTATCCCTGTATCCCAGCATCCCCATGTCCCAGTATCCCCATGTCCCAGCATCCCCATGTCCTAGTATCCCCATGTCCCAGCATCCCCATGTCCCAGTATCCCCACATCCCAGCATCCCCATGTCCCAGTATCCTCATGTCCCAGTATCCCCGTATCCCAGCATCCCCATGTCCCAGTATCCTCATGTCCCAGTATCCCTGTATCCCAGCATCCCCATGTCCCAGTATCCCCGTACCCCAGTATCCCTGTATCCCAGCATCCCCAGTATCCCCGTGTCCCAGTATCCCTGTATCCCAGCATCCCCATGTCCCATTATCCCCATGTCCCAGTATCCCTGTATCCCAGCATCCCCTGTATCTCCGTGTCCCAGTATCCCTGTATCCCAGCATCCCCATGTCCCAGTATCCCTGTATCCCAGCATCCCCTGTATCCCCATGTCCCAGTATCCCCACATCCCAGCATCCCCATGTCCCAGTGTCCCCCATGTCCCAGCCTCTCCTTGCACCAGTATACTTGTGTCCAAGTATCCCCCTGTCCCAGCACCCCACACCCCCCGTGCCCCCCAGCACACCCTTGCCCCCTATAATCCTCCATGTCCCAGTATCCCATACACCCCATATCCTCTGTATTCCCCAGTACCCACAGACCCCCCTGTACTCCCAGTACCCTCTGTACCCCCAGTATCCCACATATCCCCCAGTACCCCATTACCCCCAGTACCCCCCACACCTCCCCAGTATCCCCATGTCCCCAGAATCCATGTACCCCCCAGTATCTCCATATCCCCCAGTATCCCCATACCTTCCTACATTCCCCCACTATCCATGTACCCCCCAGTATCTCCTTTATCCCCCATTCCCTGCAGCATCCCTCATGTCCATCAGCATCCCCTGTACCCCCATTCCCCCCAACATCCCCCATGTCCATCAGCATCCCCTCTACCCCCCATTCCCCCAGCATCCCCCATATCCCCCAGCATCCCCTGTACCCCCATATCCCCTGTACCCCCATATCCCCCATGTCCCCAGCATCCCCCAGGATCCCCTGTACCCCCGTACCCCCCATTCCCCCCATGTCCCCCAGCATCCCTCATGTCCCGCAGCATCCCCTGTACCCCCGTATCCCCCATTCCCCCCAGCATCCCCTGTACCCCTGTATCCCCCATTCCCCCCATGTCCCCCAGCATTCCCCAGCATCCCCTATACCCCCCATTCCCCCCAGCATCCCCCAGCATCCCCTGTACCCCCATTCCTCCCAGCATCCCCCATATCCCCAGCATCCCCTGTACCCCCCATTCCCCCCATATCCCCAGCATCCCCTGTACCCCCGTATCCCCCATTCCCCCCAGCATCCCCCAGCATCCCCTGTACCCCCCATTCCCCCCATATCCCCAGCATCCCCTGTACCCCTGTATCCCCCATCCCCCCAGCATCCCCCAGCATCCCCTGTACCCCCATATCCCCCATTCCCCCCAGCATCGCCCATGTCCATCAGCATCCCCTCTACCCCCCATTCCCCCAGCATCCCCCATATCCCCCAGCATCCCCTGTACCCCCATTCCCCCCAGCATCCCCCATATCCCCTGTACCCCCGTATCCCCCATTCCCCCCAGCGTCCCCCAGCATCCCCTGTACCCCCCATTCCCCCCCATGTCCCCCAGCATCCCCTGTACCCCCCATTCCCCCCATATCCCCCAGCATCCCCTGTACCCCTGTATCCCCCATCCCTCAGCATCCCCTGTACCCCCATATCCCCCATCCCTCAGCATCCCCTCTACCCCCCATTCCCCCAGCATCCCCCATATCCCCCAGCATCCCCTGTACCCCCATATCCCCTGTACCCCCGTATCCCCCATTCCCCCCAGCATCCCTCAGCATCCCCTGTACCCCCCATTCCCCCCCCTGTCCCCCAGCATCCCCTGTACCCCCCATTCCCCCAGCATCCCCCAGCATCCCCTGTACCCCCATATCCCCTGTACCCCCGTATCCCCCATTCCCCCCAGCATCCCCCAGCATCCCCTGTACCCCCCATTCCCCCCCATGTCCCCCAGCATCCCCTGTACCCCCCATTCCCCCAGCATCCCCCAGCATCCCCTGTACCCCCATATCCCCTGTACCCCCGTATCCCCCATTCCCCCCAGCATCCCCCAGCATCCCCTGTACCCCCCATTCCCCCCCATGTCCCCCAGCATCCCCCATGTCCCCATTCCCCCCCGTTGCCCCCCCTCCTCCCCGTGTCCCTCGGCCCCCCCAGACCTGTCCCCGCAGCGCCTCGAGCTCGGCCTGGCAGCGCTGGATGAGCCGGTTCAGCTCCTGGATGCGGCCGCGGGTGCTGAGCAGGTCGGCCCCGCGCTGCCCGGCCGCCGTCCGCAGCTCCTCGTACTGCGGGGGGCACGGAGGGGGAAAAGGGTCATGGGAGCGGGGAAATGGGGTGGGGGAGTGGGGGCGTGGGAGCGTGGGAGCGTGGGAGCGTGGGGTTATGGGGTTATGGGAGCATGGGGTTATGGAGTTATGGGGTTATGGGAGCATGGGGTTATGGGGTTATGGGGTTATGGAGTTATGGGGTTATGGGAGCATGGGGTTATGGGGTTATGGGATCGGGGGGTTATGGGAGCATGGGGTTATGGGGTTATGGGATCGGGGGGTTATGGGGTTATGGAGTGATGGAGTTATGGGGTTATGGGGTTATGGGTTTATGGAGTTATGGGGTTATGGGGTTATGGGATCGGGGGGTTATGGGGTTATGGAGTGATGGAGTTATGGGGTTATGGGGTTATGGGTTTATGGAGTTATGGGATCGGGGGGTTATGGGAGCATGGGGTTATGGAGTTATGGGGTTATGGGAGCATGGGGTTATGGGGTTATGGGATTGGGGGGTTATGGGAGCATGGGGTTATGGGGTTATGGGATCGGGGGGTTATGGGAGCATGGGGTTATGGAGTTATGGGGTTATGGGAGCATGGGGTTATGGGGTTATGGGATTGGGGGGTTATGGGAGCATGGGGTTATGGGGTTATGGGATCGGGGGGTTATGGGAGCATGGGGTTATGGAGTTATGGGGTTATGGGAGCATGGGGTTATGGGGTTATGGGATTGGGGGGTTATTGGAGCATGGGGTTATGGGGTTATGGGGTTATGGGATCGGGGGCTTATGGAGTTTGGGGTTATGGGGTTATGGGAGCATGGGGTTATGGAGTTATGAGGTTATGGGTTTATGGGGTTATGGGGTTATGGGTTTATGGAGTTATGGAGTTATGGGATCGGGGGGTTATGGGGTTATGGGGTTATGGGTTTATGGGGTTATGGGTTTATGGGGTTATGGACTTATGGGGTTATGGGGTTATGGGATCGGGGGGTTATTGGAGCATGGGGTTATGGGGTTATGGGGTTATGGGTTTATGGAGTTATGGGGTTATGGGGTTATGGGATCAGGGCGTTATTGGAGCATGGGGTTATGGGATCGGGGGGTTATGGAAGCATGGTGTCATGGGGTTATGGGATCGGGGGGTTATGGAAGCATGGTGTCATGGGGTTATGGGATCGGGGGTTTATGGGATCGGGGGGTTATGGGAGCATGAAGTGATGGAGTTATGGAGTTATGGGATCATGGGGTTATGGAGTTATGGGGTTATGGGATCACAGGACCGTGGAGTTATGGGAACAGTGAGTTTTGGCATCATAGAACCATGGGATTATGGGAACATGGGATCATGGAAGCCTGGAGTTATGGGATCATGGAGCTATGGGATCATGGAGTTATGGGATCATGGAGTTACGGGTTCATGGAGTTATGGGATCATGGAGTTACGGGTTCATGGAGTTATGGGATAATGGAGTTACGGGTTCATGGAGTTATGGGATCATGGAGCTATGGGTTCATGGAGTTATGGGATCATGGATTTACGGGTTCATGCAGTTATGGGTTCATGCAGTTATGGGTTCATGGATTTACAGGTTCATGCAGTTACGGGTTGATGCAGTTACGGGTTGATGCAGTTATGGGTTCATGCAGTTATGGGTTGATGCAGTTATGGGTTGATGCAGTTACGGGCTCATGGCCCCACGGGCCCCCATTGCCCCCACCTTGCCCTTGCACCGGGCCTCGGCGTCGGCGCGGCCGCGTGCGGCGATGTCCTCGTAATGCGCCCGCGCCTCGTCCAGCACCGCCGCCAGGTCGGGGCTGCGGTTGTTGTCCATGGAGAGCACCACGGCCGCGCCCGGCGCCGCCCGCTGCAGCTCCCGCAGCTCCTGCGGCACCGGGAGGGGGGGGGTCAGGGACATGGGGGGGTCTCCGTCCCCCCCCAAAGGCCATGGGGCCCCCACCTCCCCGTAGAGCTGCCGCAGGAAGTTGATCTCGTCGGTCAGGCTCTCCAGCCGCGCCTCCAGCTCCACCTTGCTCATGTACGCCTCGTCCACGTCCTGCCGCACCGCCGCCGCCACCGGCACCACCGCACCGTCAGGGCCATCCCGGAACCGCCAACCCAGCACCCCCATCCCAGCACCCCCATCCCAGCACCCCCATCCCTGTCATCCACATCCCATCACCCCAATCCCATCACCCCCATCCCCATCACCCCCATCCCATCACCCCCATCCCACACCCCAATCCCATCACCCCCATCCCATCACCCCCATCCCATCACCCCCATCCCACACCCCAATCCCATCACCCCCATCCCACACCCCAATCCCATCACCCCCATCCCATCACCCCCATCCCATCACCCCCATCCCACACCCCAATCCCATCACCCCCATCCCACACCCCCATCCCATCACCCCCATCCCAGCACCCCCATCCCATCACCCCCATCCCACACCCCCATCCCATCACCCCCATCCCATCACCCCCATCCCATCACCCCCATCCCATCACCCCAATCCCATCACCCCAATCCCACACCCCCATCCCATCACCCCCATCCCATCACCCCCATCCCATCACCCCCATCCTGTCCCCACCGTTACCTTCTTGAGCAGCACAAACTCATTTTCCTTCTCGGTGCGGTGGTTGATCTCCTCTTCATACCTTGGGGATGGGGATGTGGGGTATGGGCTATTGGTTATGGGATATGGGGTCATGGGACCATGGGGATGTGGGGACATGGGGATATGGGGTCATGGGACCATGGGGATGTGGGGACATTATGGGTCAATGGGGATATGGGACCGTGGGATATGGGGTCATGGGACCATGGGGATGTGGGGACATGGGGATATGGGGTCATGGGACCATGGGGATGTGGGGACATTATGGGTCAATGGGGATATGGGACCGTGGGATATGGGGTCATGGGACCATGGGGATATGGGAACATGGGGATATGGGGTCATGGGACCATGGGGATGTGGGGACATGGGGGTATGGGTCAGTGGGGGTATGGGGTCATGGGACCATGGGGATGTGGGGACATGGGGGTATGGGTCAGTGGGGGTATGGGGTCATGGGACCATGGGGATATGGGATACAGGGATGTACAACATGGGTGTATGGGAACAAGGGTTATGGGATATGGGGATATGGAGATATGGGAACATACAGATATGGGGACATGGAGAGGTCTGGGTATGGGAACACGGGCACACCAGCTTATGTGGCCATGGGGCTCACGTGTGCATGGCAACATGGGGGGGCACCAGGATGCAGGGACACTGGGGGGCACCAGGATGCAGGATCACAGGGATGTGGGGTCCCAGCCCTATGGGCCCAGAGGGGTGCGGGATCCCAGAGCCACAGGAACCCCCCCGGGGGCTCAGTGATGGGGATGCTCCATCCCCACAGCTGGGTCAGTGGAGACCATGGACCATGGACCCTATGGCCCCTATGGACCAGGGACCCTATGGCCCTTATGGACCACGGACCCTATGGCCCCTATGGACCAGGGACCCTATGGCCCCTATGGACCAGGGACCCTATGGCCCCTATGGACCAGAGACCCTATGGCCCCTATGGACCAGGGACCCTATGGCCCCTATGGACCATGGACCCTATGGCCCCTATGGACCAGGGACCCTATGGCCCTTATGGACCACGGACCCTATGGCCCTTATGGACCACAGACCCTATGGCCCCTATGGACCATGGACCCTATGGACCTTATGGACCGTGACCCTTATGGCCCCTATAGACCATGGCCCCTATGGATGTTATGGACCATGGCCCTTATGGTCCCTATGGACCACAGACCCTATGGCCCCTATGGACCACAGACCCTGTGGCCCCTATGGACCGTAGACCCTATGGACCATGGAGCCTATGAACCCTATGGCTCCCATGGACCCTATGTCCCCTATGGCCCATGTCCCCCATGTCCCCTATGGCTCCTATGGCCCCTATGAACCCTATGGCCCATGTCCCCAGTGTCCCCTACATCCCCCATGTCCCCATGTCCCCCATATCCCCACATATCCCCCCATTTCCCACTGTCCCCTATGTCCCCCACGTCCCCTATGTCCCCCCATGTCCCCATATCCCCCATGTCCCCATATCCCCCATGTCCCCTATGTCCCCCCATGTCCCCATATCCCCCATGTCCCCTATGTCCCCCCATGTCCCCATATCCCCCATGTCCCCGTATCCCCCATGTCCCCTATGTCCCTGCTGTCCTCCATATCCCCCATGTTCCCTATGTCCCCCATATCCCCCCTGCCCCCTATATCCCCCCCATGTCCCCACTGTCCCCCATATCCCCTATGTCCCCTATAGGCTCCCCATGTCCCCTATATCCCAATATCCCCCATATCCACCCTATATCCCCTATGTCCCCCATGCCCCCCCATCCCCCATATCCCCTATGTCTCCCCTCTAGCCCCCCTATGTCCCCCATGTCCCCCCATGTCCCCATATACCCCATGTACCCTATGTCCCCCCTGTCCCCCATGTACCTTATAGCCCCCCTATGTCCCCACTGTCCCTCATATACCCCAGGTCCCCTATAGGCCCCCCATATCCCCTGTCCCCTATATCCCCATATCCCCCCTATAGCCCCCCATGTCCCCCTATGTCCCCCATGACCCCCCATGTCACCATATCCCCCATGTCCCCCCATGTCCCCCCTGTCCCCTATGTCCCCTATGACCCCCATATCCCTCCTGTCCCCTATATCCCCATATCCCCCCTATAGCCCCCCCGTCCCCTATGTCCCCCATATCCCCTATGTACCCCCCCGTCCCCTATGTCCCCCATATTCCCCAGGTCCCCTATGACCCCCATATCCCCCCTGTCCCCTATGTCCCCATATTCCCCATGTTCCCGCCATGTCCCCCCCCGTCCTCTATGTCCCCCATATCCCCTATGTCCCCCCGTCCCCTATGTCCCCATATCCCCCCCTGTCCCTATGTCCCCCATATCCCCTATGTCCCCCCTGTCCCCTATGTCCCCATATCCCCCCCTGTCCCTATGTCCCCCATATTCCCCATGTCCCCCCTGTCCCCCATATCCCCTATGTCCCCCCCCGTCCCCTATATCCCCATATCCCCCATATCCCCCGGTCCCCCCTGTCCCCTATGTCCCCATATCCCCTATGTCCCCTATATCCCCCATATCCCCCATGTCCCCCCCGTCCCCTATATCCCCATATCCCCCATATCCTCTATGTCCCCATATCCCCCCCTGTCCCCTATATCCCCATATCCCCATATCCCCATGTCCCATATCCCCCCATATCCCCTATGTCCCCCCTGTCCCCTATGTCCCCATATCCCCCCCTGTCCCCTATATCCCCATATCCCCATATCCCCCCTGTCCCCCCCCCATATCCCGCATGTCCCCCCTGTCCCCTATGTCCCCATATCCCCCATATCCCCTATGTCCCCATATCCCCCCCTGTCCCCTATGTCCCCATATCCCCCATATCCTCTATGTCCCCATATCCCCCCCTGTCCCCTATGTCCCCATATCCCCCATATCCTCTATGTCCCCATATCCCCCCCTGTCCCCTATATCCCCATATCCCCATGTCCCCCCTGTTCCCCCATATCCTCCATATCCCCCATATCCCCCCCATGTCCCCTATGTTCCCATACCCCCCCTGTCCCCATATCCCCCCCACGTTCCCTACGTCCCCTCTCCCCCTGTTTCCCCCACCGGCTCTTGCAGTCCCTGAGCAGCTCCCTTGCAGTTCCCAGCTCCGCCTCCAGGCGGCGCCGCTCCTCTCCGAGCCCCTGCAGCTGCCTCCGGAGCCCGGCGCTGTAGCGCTGGAGCAGCGCGGCCGGGCCGGCGCCGCGGGGTCCCTGCGCCCGCCCCTGCAGCAGCGCCCACTTGGTGCCCAGGAGCTCGTTCTGCTGCTCCAGGAGCCGGACCTGGGGGGGAAACGGGGAATGAGGGGGGGAAAGGGGGGGAAGGGGGGGAAGGGGGGTCCTGGGGGGGGGTTGGGGTCATTGAGGGGGATTTGGGGTCATTGGGGGGGGTTTGGGGTCATTGAGAGGGGATTTGGGGTCATTGGGGGGGGTTTGGGGGTCATTGGGGGGATTTGGGGTCATTTGGGGTCATTGGGGGGGGGGGTCATTGGGGGGATCATCATTGGGGGGATTTGGGGTCATTGGGGGGGATCATTGGGGGGATTTGGGGTCATGGGGGGATCATTGGGGGGGGGGGAATTGGGGTCATTGGGGGGGAATTGGGGTCACTGGGGGGATTTGGGGTCATTGGGGGGATTTGGGGTCATTGAGAGGGGATTTGGGGTCATTGGGGGGGGTTTGGGGGTCATTGGGGGGGATTTGGGGTCATTGGGGGGGGTTTGGGGGTCATTGGGGGGGATTTGGGGTCATTGGGGGGGAATTGGGGTCATTGGGGGGGATTTGGGGTCATTGGGGGGGATTTGGGGTCATTGGGGGGGATTTGGGGTCACTGGGGGGGATTTGGGGTCATTGGGGGGGATTTGGGGTCATTGGGGGGGAATTGGGGTCATGGGGGGGGTTTGGGGTCATTGGGGGGGAATTGGGGTCATTGGGGGGGAATTGGGGTCACTGGGGGGGATTTGGGGTCATTGGGGGGATTTGGGGTCATTGGGGGGGGTCATTGGGGGTCATTGG
>NW_026642803.1:0-127550 GCF_028554395.1 Pezoporus wallicus | reverse complement strand
AGGCGCAGAAGAGGATGATGTCGTAATAAATTGATGTAGCAATCTTTGATGCATATGTATTAGTCAATGATGTAATCTGTGTTGAATATGTATTAGTTAAGAAATTTTTAGTGTATAAATTGCGAACGCAATGTAACGGGAATCGGAACCAGATTTGGGTGCGTACCTCTGGTTCCCGGTGCCTCAATAAAGCACCTCATATAACCATCCCGGTGGTTATGTGTTTGTCTCCACGCTAACATTTTAGCAACCCAGGTGGGACCTCGCGGGCATTGCTGAGGTGGATCGCGCTTCGATCCTGCTCCAGCCGGCACCGAGAGTTCTCGGGGAGCTATCGACGATGAAAATCTTCATCATCTATCGATGATGAAAATCTTGATTTGGCAGTGGCTCCGCTTGCACCGCTAGTAGCAAAGGAAGAAAGGGGGGAGGAGAATGATAGTGATAATGGTCTTGAGAGTGAGAGTGATTGTGATTGTAGAGAAACAGAGATTCCTGCTACTCCAGTTTCACACCGAACTCGTCAGAGGGGAGAATGGAAAAAGAAAGTGCAGGCTCAGGCGTCTCAGGCACCTAGTGCAGTGCTTGCACCTTTGAGACAGGGAGTTGGAACAGAAGGACCTGTGTATGTTAAAGTGCCCTTTTCTCCTGGGGATTTGGTTATCTGGAAACAATCAGCAGGGACATATAGAGAGAATCCTGATAGGGTAGCCCGTGTAATGAAAATGATCATTAAAACCCAGAATCCAGACTGGGATGACATCCAGGTGCTTTTAGACACCCTTATGGATTCAACAGAAAAAGAAATGGTGTTGCGGGCTGCAAGAGAAAGGGTCCGGGAGGATATACGACAGGGACCGGTTGAAGGAAATGTAGATCAAAATTTCCCTACAGAGGATCCAATGTGGGATTATAACACGGCAAGGGGAATGAGGAATTTGCGCAGGTATCAAGATTGGGTGATTGTTGGAGTGCAAAATACTATGCCTAAAACAATAAATTGGTCAAAGCTATATAACGTAAGGCAGGAAAAGACAGAATCACCGTCTGCTTTCCTGGAAAGACTTAAAGAGACAGCAAAGAAATATACAGATCTGGATGTGGAAACTGAACAGGCTAAGGCACAATTGGCTTTGATCTTTTTGGGGCAGTCTCAGGATGACATTAGAAAGAAATTGCAGAAGCTGGAGGGAGCAGACTTGATAAACTTGGACAGGCTGTTAGAAGTGGCTTGGAAGGTGTATAACAATAGAGAAAAACAGAGTTCCCAGAGGCAACAGCAAAATCTATTGGCAATGGTCCAGGGGAGAGAGCAGGGTTTCACTAACTCTAGAGGTAGAGGGAGAGGAAATGTGTGGGGACGAGGACGAGGAAGAGATTCTGCAATCCGAGCGCAGGAGTAAAATGTGGAAAGAATAGGATATAATCAGTGTGCAAACTGCAAACAGGAGGGACACTGGAAAAAATGAATGTCCATTAAGGGAAGAATTATGTCTCCAAGAAACCCTTTTGTGGGATCGGAAGTAGCTCAGGCAATGGTGCTGGGGGAATAGAATAATCAAAGCTGACTAACCGAAGCAAGAGTTAAGGAGCCCCTTGTGAAAATACAATTGGGAGAAGAAGAAGTAAAATTTTTAGTGGACACAGGGGCTACCTATTCAGTCTTAAATGACTTACACGGAAGGTTAGGGAAGAAGACAACCACAATCGTAGGGGCCACAGGAAAGGAGGAAACACGGCCGTTCCTACAGCCCCTAGATTTGCGATTTGGGGGGAAAGAGTTGACACATGAATTTCTGTATATGCCTGAATGTCATGTTCCTCTTTTAGGAAGAGATCTGTTAGCTAAATTAGATGCAACAATTATTTTTGAAGATGGTGAATTAATAATGCAGATTCCGGAATTCAAAGCAGGACAAATTTTGGTTTTAAAAGATAAGCCTATTGCTCGAATCCCCGAGGAGGTGGAACAAGCTGTAATACCGACAGTTTGGGAAACAGAAATTCCAGGAAAATCAAAAACCGCTCAGCCAGTAATAGTGGAATTAAAGGATGGAGCTAGGCCAGTAAGAGTTAAACAATATCCCCGAAGCCTAATGGTGAGTACAGGTTAGTCCAGGATCTGAGGGCTATAAATGAAATAACAAAAGATATCCACCCAGTGGTTGCAAACCCTTACACATTGTTAACATCTGTGAAGGAAAAGTATAAATGGTTTACAGTGATTGATTTAAAAGACGCCTTTTTCTGCATTCCTCTTGACAAAAATAGCAGGAAATTGTTTGCATTTGAATGGGAAAACCCACAGAATGGACGAAAGACCCAATTAACATGGACCAGACTCCCACAGGGATTTAAGAACAGTCCAACTCTCTTCGGAAACCAGCTGGCCAAAGAACTGGAAACATGGACCACTCGAGGAAAAATACAGGTACCAAGGTCACAATATCTCCTATTGCAATACGTTGATGATATCTTTATTGCAACAGAGCAGGAGTCATTGTGTATAAAGGTAACCATTGAAATCTTAAACCAACTAGGCCTGAATGGGTATAAGGTCTCAAAAGAAAAGGCGCAAATTGCATGCACAACTGTGTTGTATTTAGGATGTGAAATTTCACAAGGACAGCGAAAGCTGGGAATAAATCGCATAGAGGCAATTTGTGCCATTCCAGAACCACGGAACTTACATGAGTTAAGAACATTTCTGGGTATGGCAGGGTGGTGCAGATTATGGATAATGGACTATGGACTCATAGCCAAACCCCTGTATGAGGCCCAAAAATCACCTGTTCTTGTTTGGGATAAACCACAGAAAGAGGCCTTTAAGAAACTGAAAGAGGCATTAATGAAATCTCCGGCTTTGGGACTCCCAGATCTGACAAAGGACTTTCAGTTATTCGTCCATGAGAGACAGAGATTAGCGCTGGGAGTGTTAACTCAGAAACTTGGGAGCTGGAAGAGACCAGTAGGATATTTCTCAAAACAGCTGGACCCGGTAAGTGCGGGATGGCCTGTATGCTTGAGAGCAGTAGCAGCGACTATTGTTCTAATACAGGAAGCCAGAAAACTGACTTTGGGAAAACACATGGAAGTGTTTGTGCCACATATGGTGACAACCGTCTTGGAACAAAAAGGGGGGTACTGGTTATCCCCTAGCAGGATGATGAAATATCAAGCGATCTTAACAGAACAAGATGATGTAAGCTTAAAGACTACTAACCTGTTAAATCCAGCAGCCTTTCTAGGAACGGACCTAGAAGAAGGGACGCTTGAACACAACTGTATAGAGGTCATCGAGCATACATATGCAAGTAGAACAGATTTAAAGGATGAACCTCTCGAAGAGCCTGACTGGGAACTCTTCACAGATGGTAGCAGCTTTGTGGAAAATGGAACACGGTATGCAGGATATGCTGTAACAACACAGCAAAAGATAATTGAAGCAAAAGCGCTACCTCCCGGAACATCAGCACAACGGGCTGAACTCATAGCTCTTATGAGAGCACTGGAACTGAGTAATGACAAAAAGGTAAATATCTGGACAGATTCAAAATACGCGTTCGGTGTAGTACATATACATGGAGCATTATGGAAAGAACGAGGGCTTCTATCTTCTCAAGGGACTAACATAAAATATCAAAAAGAAATTCTGGAATTAATAATTGCTGTGCAAAAGCCTAAACAGGTGGCCATCATGCATTGTAAAGCACATCAAGGAGGAACTTCAAAGATATCTGAAGGAAATACATTGGCAGACCGGACAGCTCGACAAGTGGCCCGGAAGGTATGGAATGTAATGGCACTGATACCTCTCAAGGTAAGCCCACTCCATACCTATCTCTCACAAGACCCAAACTATTCAAAGGAAGATGAGAAATTGGCAGGACTTCTAAGGGCTCAAAAGAATTCTGAAGGATGGTATATAACAGTAACCGGGCAAATAATAGTGCCGCCAGCTATAATGCGGAAAATCCTACAGAACGAACATCAAAAATGTCATTGGGGTGCGGGAGCATTGGTGACTTATTTAAAGCGAGGAATAATTTCCACACAGATGTTAACCATGGCAAAATCAATAGGGTCAAAATGTGAAATTTGTTTGAAAAATAACCCAATAGTAAGGAGACAGGTTGAAATGGGAAGGATCAGAATAGGGATGGAACCAGGAGATTATTGGCAAATTGATTTTGTGGAATTACCAAAGACGCAAGGGTACAAATACTTATTAGTAGGGGTTGACACCTTTTCTGGATGGCCAGAGGCCCTTCCCTGTCGCACCAATCAGGCAAAAGAGACAGTAAAGTGGTTGCTCAGAGAAATTATTCCACGATTCGGTGTTCCTTTAGGAATATCATCAGACAGAGGTCCACACTTTATCGCAACAATAGTACAGGAGATAAGTAAACTGTTAGGAATATCATGGAATCTACATACTCCCTGGAGACCCCAATCTAGTGGGCAGGTAGAAAAGATGAATCAGACAATAAAAAGACAAATCAGTAAAATATGCCAAGAGGCCAAAATAAAATGGCCACAAGCACTGCCCATTGCCTTGTTGCGAATCAGAATAAAACCTAGAAGTGGAATGTCAGTAAGCCCCTATGAAATCCTCTATGGGAAACCATATGAGGCACCAGAACCTAATCCCAATACCCACATTAAAGGGAATCAGGATGTTTACAATTATGTGCTATCTCTAGGTAAAACCCTAACCAGACTGAGAAGCACCCTGGTGTGGAACAGGCCATTGTCCTTGGAAAATCCAGTGCATGACATTCAGCCAGGAGATCAAGTATACATCCGAAATTGGAATGAGGAACCATTGAAAGAGAAGTGGGACGGACCTCATCAAGTACTGTTAACAACGTTCACTGCAGTAAAGGTAGAAGGGGTGGATTCTTGGATACATTATACGCGGGTAAAAAGAGTTCCAAGAGTCTGGGAAACACAGATGCTAGGCCCTACAAAACTGAAGCTGAAATGTAAATAAGATGTCTGAGTTTTGTTACAAAATTTTGATTGTCATCTGGTCATTAACACAATTGACATTTAGTCCTGTCTAGGAATTTTTCAGAAAAATGGTTTGACAAAACTTAAAACAAGATGCCATTCTGACCTGCAAGTTCACGGAAACCATCCTGATGGGACCAACACTTTTAAAGGTAAACGGTTTTATGGGACTAAATCTGCAGTTAGCTATAGTGAAATCAGAGATACAGGGAAAAGAATTAAAAGATCAGTGAATCCCACACAGATAATTCAATCATATCGCCGAAATCCTGAAGAAAACCTAATGATAGGTCTGATTAAGGATTTCACGAAAATGAAAAACACAAGTAGAATAACAGCATGTTTGCCGATACCCAAAGCAGCTGGAGAACCGATTGAATGGGGAATAATAACGCTTTCACTTTCAGAAATTAACGGAACAATCACTTGCCAGGAAAAAGAGGTAACGAAAAATATAACAGTGACAGAATATCAAAAGGAAGGTATTCTAGGAACCTCCATAACAAAATCATTATGTGAAAAGAAACTGAATTCGCAATTTACCTCTTATGAAAAAGGAGTCGGGAAATGTGTTTATGATAAAGAAACTAAAGTAAACAAACAAGAAAAAGTATGGGAATGTGAAAACAAAAACTGGGAGGCGGCTTGGTCAATGAGCATTTTGCAAAAATTTCAATATATTGGAAACACATCTTGGTGTCTTAAATGGACAGGAAAGCAAAATATGACAGAAAACATAAACATTGATAATTTGTTGTCCATGAACAGAGTTAGTCGAGATGTCATCAAAAATGTTCCTTGGTGGAATTGTACCAAAATATTAGATTGTGACTCTGACCCTGAAGAAATCACAATACCTCCAGTTAAAATTGCTTTAATGGCAGGATGTGCATGTCGAGGACTAAAAATTGGAGGAAAGGCGATGTTCCACTCCTGGTTAGACTGTAAATATTCTACGGCGCGTAGCATAGGACATTTTGTTTGGGCAACAAGTGATGGAACCTGGACTACCCACCTATCAGTGGAAGGTCCAGCTAAAGAAATCACCCTAGAATTACCAACTCTTTGTCCAATTTGGAAAAAGTCACCATTCAAAGGCAAATTAGAAACCCTGCAAATTCGAACAAAAAGAGATGTAGATGATAATGATAGTGACGTTGAAGACACTTGGAAGGAACCCTCCACAGGAGTTAAAATAGGATGGGCTTTTGAATCCCTATTTGCTCAAGTAGCAGCATATTGAAATAGAGAGATGATTGACAGCCTGATTGGCCAAACAAAAAGATTAGCCAGGATAACAAAGAAAGGATTCAAAGATTTAAATTTGCAATTACAGGCAACAACTAAAATGACCTTGCAGAACAGAATGGCATTAGACATGTTGTTACTTAAGGAACATGGTGTCTGTGAATATTTAAAGGACAGAGTGGATAATTGCTGTATTCACATTCCTAATGTGACTGCAGATATAGAACATGACATTTCCCAACGAACCAACGTTGAATGAGAAATAGAAAAGGAAAAGGCTGAACAAGATTGGCTAGGGACAATATTACTGTTAACAATGTTCACTGCAGTAAAGGTAGAAGGGGTGGATTCTTGGATACATTATACGCGGGTAAAAAGAGTTCCAAGAGTCTGGGAAACACAGATGCTAGGCCCTACGAAACTGAAGCTGAAATGTAAATAAGATGTCTGGGTTTTGTTACAAAATTTTGATTGTCATTTGGTCATTTAACACAATTGACATTTAGTCCTGTCCTAGGAATTTCTCAGAAAAATGGTTTGACAAAACTTAAAACAAGATGCCATTCTGACCTGCAAGTTCACGGAAACCATCCTGATGGGACCAACACTTTTAAAGGTAAACGGTTTTATGGGACTAAATCTGCAGTTAGCTATAGCGAAATCAGAGTTACAGGGAAAAGAATTAAAAGATCAGTGAATCCCACACAGATAATTCAATCATATCGCCGAAATCCTGAAGAAAACCTAATGATAGGTCTGATTAAGGATTTCGCGAAAATGAAAAACACAAGTAGAATAACAGCATGTTTGCCGATACCCAAAGCAGCTGGAGTCTCTGTTTGCCTGCCTGCTCCTGACAGTAGTTGTCATGTTAGAGAGGGTGAAGGTATTCTTTATTGCAGTGCCAGGAGACACAGGGGATCCCTCCTCCAAGCGTGCCTCTACCAAGCGTGCCTCTACCAAGCGTCAACCAGGCCCTGATTATGTTGTCCTTAAACATACATATTCATTTGATTACATACATTGCATCTTAATTTTTAGAGAATGCCTCCTGTATGCATACAAAAATGTGGTAGTGGGCTTTCAGACCCCTGGTGGTTATTTCTTCATCACTTTCTTTAAGGATCATTGTCATATCAGTAACCACCAGGTGGTTCTGGCAAAGCTTATCTTGGTAATTTTGCTTTCTCTATAGTTGCTAACAAAGCCTAACATCTTGAGGTTACTTATTTACAACCCTATTCTTCAATCAACCCCATTCTTCACAGGCATGGCTGGACATTGCCACAGCAAAAGAAGTGTCAGCCCATGATCTGCAGAACTTCTACCCAGCTGAGATAGAACATGCTCAGGGAGAAGACTGATCCTCAGCAGAACCTGAGAGGGCTGGGGTACAGGATGAAGTACAGGACCTCCAGTCCAGCATGTTTTACATTATGCAACCCAAAAACTCTGTTGACTTACAGGGATATCAGATGTTTTCTCACCACCTAAACACACTGCACCAGGGGGGCCACAGATCTGCAGTGTGCCTACAATTTATGAACCAGCTTTGAACTTGGAGTTAACACAGAAGAAATGCCTTCCCAGTGAAGGTCTCTGGCAGTAGCCAGGCACTGGGGTGAGTGCCTGAACCCAAAAGGTCCCAGAGGAGCACAGAACACTGTTCATGAAGGGAAAAACTGAATAATGAAAGAAAACAACACAGAAACAATGGTCTTTCAAATGTTTTTCCTACTTAACATCCAAAAATAAAAAGATGTGACAAAGACCTTCTGACTGCAGAGACACAGATCCATATTTTTACTGTTCCGGCTGCTTGGAGATAGATCATAGCAGCAGGTACCAACTGTTTGCTTCAGTAGGTTATTTCAGCATCAGAAAGATTTTCCCTGTTACTATTTTGTGTCAGTCTACAGGCACATCCCTTGTCATCTGACAGCTTTACCTCCTACAAACCCTCCAGCTTCTTTCCCAGGTTCTCAGCAAACTAAGCAGCATTTGACACTAAAGTCAAACTGTAACTTTCCAATATGCAATTTGAAAATAGAAAATAGAACTGAAAATGTCTGTCATCTTTCAAGCCAGAAAGACTTTGGAAAAGTCAGACATGGGTGGAACTGGAGGAGACCGAGCAAGACCAAAGATAGACGCTCACATGCATAAGTGGGAAAGAGCCACTGTCCCAGTCCCACCACTCAAAACACAGGAGACTTTTGAGATTTGTTGAAGGGAATTAGAAAGGAGAAGAAGGATCTACAGCTGTAGATACTGCAATCTCTCTACAGAAGAAAGCCACAGTTTATCATGGCATGTTGATAGACTTTCCAGACCTAACCCCACTCACTTTGTATGAGCCTTCCTGTGCCACTGTGTTCCACAGGTAACCAATAGCCCTCTCCTCTGTGGAACAGCCAGACAGCCCTTCCAATGGGCAAGCGTGCATATCTTCTCCATCCTTCCCTGGCTTTAGGTGACGTTTCATAAAGCCTTTACAAAATCTATTTTAAGCTAAGGATTCTCAAATATATTTACGCTTTAACTGCTCACCATGACAGCCTTGTCAAGCATGTTAATCTGTGGCTCCCCTGGCACAATTGCTACTTTGTGCTGCTGGATAATGACAGATATTCGCTCCATAGCCCTTTGCTATTAATTGATGGCAAAACTAGAATGTGAAAAAAATACAGGTGTTATTAGTGGGGCTTCATACAGGCATCATTACAGTGTCCACATCATGAAGCTGGGTCAGGAGACTTTTCCTGGGCCATAGCAAAGGAGAAGAGTATGCAAATATGCAGTTGACACTAACTACCCACAGGTCTGTAGGGGAATGAAACATTTGGGCTGAGAGAGTCCAGCCTGGCCAGGCCTGGAGGCTGCAAGTCTGGGATGCTCTGCTCAGGGCAGCAAGGACAGCATATGGCTTGCACTCCTCAAAGAAGCACATGGCTCCTGGTGGGTCATCTCCACATGGAGCTTCAGCTCTCAAAACTGCTGGCCCCAAATGTGTTGCTTCCTAGTTAGGCAGATGCGCTGCAAGCTTGTGTTGAGTCCTGAGGGTGATCATGTTGGCAAAGGTGGTATGTAAAAAAAAGGTGCTTGTCCTTGAGCTGTGCCTTAAATGATTATCAAGGAAAACTTCCTAGAACACGACAAACACCTTGCCAGACACATTAGTACACAAACAAGTCTTCTGAGGCTCTCTGCGTATTCATCGTTCACTCTTTCAAATGCTTTTCCCTAATGTGTACATCACATGGAGGCATTTATTGTAGGGAAACAAAGATAATGCCAGTACTTTGTTTTTCAAGAGTGTTCTCAAGTTAAGGCTTTAAAATGCAACCCTTGGCTAGTAAAACTTCACAATCACCAAAGTAAGATTGTTGGAAAAGGGCAAAGCCTTCATGATAAAACAATCATATAAAATAGTAGAAATTATTATGTTTGAGAAATTTATAAATCAATAGTGGGGTTTTGTATATTAGAAAACGTTGTAACTTTGCAATCTTGTATCACGGCTATTCTGTAACCAGTGTTGCAATGATGGTCTTAGTAGCAAAAACCTATGCGTATGGGTGGATTAGAAAGGTATGTACTGGAGACTATACCCAAGTAGAACCTATGCATAAGGTAGCCAGAAGAGCATACCAGAAGCTGATAAGAAAATGCTAGCATCCACACAAGGGTTGGGATATATCCAAGTAAGGAAAAGGTGAAGAGGACAACCTGAGGAAGACTTCTTACTTCATCTGAGGAAGACTCCTTACTTCATCAGAACGACCACCAGACGACCATCAGAGGGGCTGTGCAAGCTTAGAAGAGGCTGATGTTGTAACACTCCTGATGTGGCAATCCTTAATGCATATGCATTAGCTAGTGTTGTAATCCATGCTAAATGTGTATAAATTGCAAACGCGATGTGATGAGGTTGGAACCAGATTTGGGTGCGTACCCCTGGTTTCCCAGCACTGCAATAAAGCACCTCATATAACCATTCCGGTGGTTATGTGGTTGTTCTCACGCTAACAAGATGAATTTATATTATACAAACAGGAAAATGGAGAAGTGACTAGTCCAAGACAAGAATACCTCCTCCGTTTTGCAACATCCCAGGGGGCTTCCCCATCTGCATTCTTCCATTAAAGCTTTGTTATTCCAAGCTGGGACCCATGTGTCATGCTCAAAGCCCTCATTATAAATTGCCAGGTTTTTATCCACCCAATTACTCTAGTAGGCACTTAAGTGGTTCAGGGTGTACTTCACTAATACTTTGAGTATCTCTAAAATGGAGGATTACTACCCAATGATCTCATTTTGTCCATCATGTTAAGAGTCACTTAAAAAACAGAGCAGCAAATTGCTTCTGAAGATAAAAGAAACAATGCAGCTTGGTCCTGACCTTAGGCTCCCTTTGCTTACAGTCCAAGCAGGCCACCAGTCCCACACTCCAGCTAATCTCCTTATTTGAAAAACAATCACGTTTTGAAGCCTAGTAATGTGCCAACAGTTTCCAGTAAACCTTATAAATATCACATCTCGGCAGCCATCCAGAGAGAAGCTGATTGTGGGGATGGGCCTGAGCTTTGCCTATAGAGAACCAACCAGAAGGGCATTTGAAATAACAAGCTTGAGCAAACTAATCTGTTCCTCTCATACCCAGCTAGCTGTATCTTGGTGGAGAGACTATCACTGGGACCAGTTGTGTCATCTGTATGGACCACCCTGAAATTCAGACTATTCTTGTAAAGCTCCTCAATTTGCTTGCTTCTTTCCCAACTTTGCTCTGACAGAAGCCAGCTGATTACTCCTGCACTGCCCCAAAGACCACTGAAAACAGCAGACAGGCAGACAGGCAGAAGTTTTGGACCATTTCTGATTCCTGCCCTGAGGAGGACACTCAAGGTAGCAATCACTTGGCTCAGCTAGGGTTGTGATTCGGAGAAAACTCCAGGAACAAACTTGCCAAAAAAGTTTTCAAGAGGACAAGCAGGTACTCTTTCTTGCAGCACCAGGAGACACGGGGGATAGCTCCTCCTAACGTGTGTCCCCCAATTGCCACACAAGCCATCCTTATATAGCCACTGGGCATACATACATATTCATGAGGCTATGTATGTATTACATAAATTTCCAGAAAGTCCCCCACATGCATAAAAAATTGTGGTGGTGGTCTCTGAGGGTCGTTTACTTCTTCCAACAATCTTCATCACTTCTGGCAGCCTTTGAAGCACGCCCAGTAGGTGCTTATACAAGCTTAATTGGTTCGTTAGCACCAGAGACATAATAATCCTCCTGTCCTTCTACTTATCAGTTAGTTTAACTGTAGCCCATCCTGGACACCTGCCATTCCCAGATAATCCTTATCCTTGAATCCTGTTCTTCTAGTTTGTTTTTCTTACATTCATTTTGTGATAAGGTCATAGGATCTAAAACTACGGTTTATCTTGTACAAGAATTCTCAGTGTGTCCTCTAGCTGTACTCTACTTTTTTTTTTCTGTGTATACTGCACCTCAGTAATTTTTCATTGCTACTGTTTCAAAGCCATCAAACTTAACATTACTTAAAACTGATTCTAAAGATTTATATATTCCATTTTGTAATTTTTTGCCCCCCCCCCTTGTCTCAGTTGCAAATGGTGGCCTTTCAGCTTGGTGAGATTTTATCTGGAAGCCCTCTGGTTGTGTTTCAAGAGCACAGCATTGCCAGCCTGCTTGAGAGAAAAAAAAAAGGAAACAGTTTTTCACAAGAGGCAGGGAGGGTTTAAATCTAACCTCTGTTGACATGCAGAGGTCAGCAAACACAGGAGAGCCTGCACATAGAGAGGAAAGGCTTCAGAAACAAACACACCAAGGGAGTCTGCCTAAAATCAGGGATGCGCACAGCATGTTGGACATCTAAACTGGAGACTAGATGAAACAGGGGAGCCAGAAGCACTGTAAAGCTGGTGATGGAAGCAGAGAGGAAACACAGCTTAGGGAGACACGTGTATTTCAGTATTTTAGATTTCTAATGTGCCCATTGTGCCAGGATTTGAAATTTCTTCCAAGCCCAAGATAATTGCACTTTATTAAGATCCTCATTTCAAGGATTAACATGAATACATATTTTAATAAACAGATTAAATCAATGTAATCTCTTAGAATCTAACAGATACTTTAGATATCAAATAATTGAATGCCTCCTCCTGCTGCTCTTATAACTATTTAATGTAGTTATTTCTGTCACATACTTGTGTTACCTGTCGAGCATTTAAGATCATCTTTTGGAAGTGGACCCATAAGATGAAATATTGCTGCTAACTAATTAAGCTCCACAGCATGTTTGTAAATATTTAAGTGCTAAAGAGACAGCCCAATTTCATCCATCAAAATGGCTTTTCATATATTGGATTCCAAATTGTCATGGTTTATGCCCAGAACCACACAGCTGCTCGCCCCCTCCCCCCCTTCCTCCCCCCCCCCCCCCCCCCCCCTGCTCCCAGAGGGATGGGGAGGAGAATCAAAAGAATGTAACTCCCACGGGTTGATATAAGAACAGTCGAGTAACTAAGGTATAACACAAAACCACGACTGTTACCCAGCCCGACCGGACCAGTGATCTAGCCCTTCGGGTAACTGCCCCCAGTTTCTATACTGGGCATGACATACTGTGGTATGGAATACCTCTTTGGCCAGTTTGGGTCAGGTGTCCTGTCTCTGCTTCCTCCCAACTTCCCCTCCTCCCTGGCAGAGTAAGAGACTCAGGAAGTCCTTGTTCAGAGTAAACATGACTTAGCAACAGCTAAAAACATTGGTGTTATCAGCGCTGTTCCCAGGCTGAAAGTCAAAAACACAGCAGTGCACCAGATACTAAGAAGGAAAAAATAACTGCTACTGCTGAACCCAGGACATAAATTAGCTATAATATCGACAGACCAGTGGAAATCACAGCTGTGCTCTGGATGACAGATATGTTGTCATGACTGCTGCTTTTTGCTCCAAATATGCCAGTCCTGTTGCAATGAAAAAAGTCTTTTTGCTATAATCCGGATTCCTGCATTTATCCACAGCACTGTTGCTCATTATCAACCTGAGACACATGAATGCCACAGTATAACAAAGTAGGCTCGAGTCATTTGAATCATCTCCTTGCTTTAATTCCACTGTTCAGCACACACGGCTGTGCTGTTCATTGCAGCCAAAGTTTGAGTAGTGACTGTTGCTTTGCCCTCAGATCCGCTGACATTCTTTTCCTTTTGAAGGTGCTGGATAGTGTTGAACAAGGCCCTGTAAGCATAGGCCAAGCCCCAGCACGTTGCCATGATTTGTCCATCTCTGGTATGGCCAGAATGACCACACACCTCATTTAAGTGTTTTACTAATTCTTCTGGATTTTGCAGTTGTTCGGTAGTGAAATTCCAAAATACTGGAGGGGCCCACTGACCTAGATACTTGCCCATACTATCCCACACACCCTGCCACTCATGGCTGTCCAGCCTCAGGGAAAATCTCTTGGTCCTCCTACATCGTCGTTTGACCCCAGGAAAGACCCAAACCTGACTCTGCTTAACTCTTGAAATCAGTAGTGGGCAAAACACACTCTGTATGCGTGTTAGCATGGTGATTCCCATCACCATCAGCAAACAAGTCTCAACAGCATTAAAAGGCCATTCAAAAAATTCAAAACTCTCAAATGTAAATGGTCTGGGGGGACGACTAGGAGGGTAAAAGGATGTCTCCTTCACAGGTTGAGCATCTGAGAAGGAGAAAAAAGATGTGTAATTGCTAAGCACCTCCATCATATACCTCCCAAAGTATAAAGGTGGTGACCACACTGGGAACATAAGCCAGATCAGTTTCATGATCAGTGATTCTATTGTATTACAAGTCATTACCATAAAGTACAATGGGATAAAAACCTTAGCCCAAGCCCCACACTTGAAAAACACTAATATAGCAAATACCGGATGGACGTAAGATATGATATACTGAAACTGTGAGATCAAGAGGAAAAACCTTGAGAGTCAATAAATCAGCATTGTGACGAGTGACTATCAATCCAGTCAGATCTGTTCTTATCTCAACCCCTCGTGCCCCACGTTGGGCGTCAAAAAGAACTGTCGTGGTTTAAACCCAGTCAGGTAACTTGTTCACTCACTCCCAGTGAGTGGTGCCGAGCTGACAACAATCTAGGTCCGTCCCCCCCCCCGCACCGGGGCTCTCCCCTTCCCCACTCCCGGAGGAACGGGGAGGAGGATCGAGAGAGTGCAACTCCTACGGGTTGAGACAAGAACAGTCCAGCAACCAATGTACGACAGAAATCACCACCGCTACTATCAACTACAACAATGATAAGGGAAAATAACAAGGGAAGAGAATATGATACCACCGGCCAAGAAAACGAGTCCCACCCGGAAGCCCCTGTCCTTCCGGGTAACTCCCAGTTACCCCCCACCCCGGGCATGACGTGCTGTGGTATGGAATACCTCCCCGGCTAGCCCGGGTCAGGCGCCCCATCTCTGCTTCCTCACAGCTTCCCCTCCTCCCTGGCAGAGCATGAGCCTCACAAAGTCCTTGGTCAGGGTAAACATCACTTAGCAACAACCGAAAACATCGGCTTCACCAACACTGTTCTCAGGCTGGAAGTCAAAACACAGCACTGCACCAGCTAACGCAAAGGAAAAACATGACTGCTACTGCTGAACCCAGGACATTCATCTAGCTCAGCAGTGACAGGAAATATTTGCCTAACCTCAAGTCCTGATTTTTTCAACTGCTCTCCCCTGCAGCTTCTACACTTTTAGATTATTTCAGCATTTAACACAGGCTTAATGACTTCCCCAAAAGCATGTTAGAAATGGCTTGGCACACATAAAGGACTCACCCTTCTCACATAAGTACAAGGATAGCTAAAGCTAAAGAACGTGTATAGCTTATGCTCCAAATCATACTGCTAACCTATAAACCTTGCCTCAGTAGAGTGATGCAGAGGGTTGACCAATGTACAGGGGGGTTGTACAAGGGGGTTTTACAGGGGGGTTGTACAGGGGGGTTGTACAAGGGGGTTACAGGAATTCGCTTGCTTAAACAAAAGTATTGTCTGTTGTAAATGCCTACTAAGCAGAACAAAAACACCTGGTCCTATTGATAAGGAAAAGCAGACACTTGGTTCTGTTAGTAATAGGTGAAATTGTGCGTGGAAACAATAGTACAAAGAGAAAAGATGAAAATCTGTTAATCAGTAGAGGGTTTCTTTTGTATTAAGAACAAGTTGAAATTCTGCTATTGTGTATCTTAGTTACTTTATAACTAAATATTACAATGGTAGCTATAATGATAAGCAATTAACATAGCCATATATGGGGAAGTGTATATGGATGGATTTAGGGGAGTATTGTGAAACTCTGCCGAAGCAGAACTCATGAAGGTACCAGGAGTAGTCAAGTGAAAATAAGAGAATGCTGGCGTCCACATAATGATTGGGACATGTCCAAGGAACAGAAAAGTGAACAGGACAACCTGAGGAAGACTTCTTACTTCATCCGAGGAAGACTCCTTACTTCATCAGGACGACCACCAGAGGGGGGCTGCAAAAGCGCAAAAGAGGCTGATGTCGTAATAGACTGATGTGGCAATCCTTGATGCATATGTATTAGTCAGTGATGTAATCTGTGTTGAATATGTATTAGTGATGACATTTTTAGTGTATAAATTGCGAGCGCGATGTAACGGGGTTGAAGCCAGATTTGGGCTTGTGCCCCTGGTTTCCCAGCGCTGCAATAAAGCACCTCATATAACCATTCCGGTGGTTATGTGTCAGTTCTTACGCTAACAGTTCCACTTACCCTTCTCCTGCTTCCAACACAGACATTTTTCTCCTTCTTAGTAGCTGATGCAGTGCTGTGTTTTTGACTTTCAGCCTGGGAACAGCGCTGATAACACCGATGTTTTTAGTTGTTGCTAAGTAATATTTACTCCAATCAAGGACCTCCTCAGTCTCATGCTCTGCCAGGGAGGAGGGGAAGCTGGGAGGAAGCAGAGACAGGACACCTGACCCAAACTAGACAAAGAGGTATTCCATACCACAGCACATCATGCCCAGAATGTAGAATGGGGGGCAGTTACCCGAAGGGCTAGATCACTGCTTGGGTCGGGCTGGGTATCAGTCGGTGGGTGGTGAGCGGTTGTATTCTCTTCCCTTGTTATTCCCTTATCATTATTATTATTGGTGGTAGCAGTAGTGGTTTAGTATTATATATTATTTACTGGAATGTTCTTATCTCAACCCCTGGGAGTTACGTTCTTTCAGTTCTCCTCCCCATCCCTCTGGGAGCAGGGGGAGGAAGAAGGAGGGGGGAGCGAGTGGCTGTTTGGTTCTGAGTTACTGGCTGCACTTAAACCATGACAACCAAATCAACTACCCCGGGCATGACGTGCTGTGGTATGGAATACCTCCCCGGCTAGCCCGGGTCAGGCGCCCCATCTCTGCTTCCTCACAGCTTCCCCTCCTCCCTGGCAGAGCATGAGCCTCACAGAGTCCTTGGTCAGGGTAAACATCACTTAGCAACAACCGAAAACATTGGCTTCACCAACACTGTTCTCAAACTAGAAGTCAAAACACAGCACTGCACCAGTTAACACAAAGGAAAAAACATGACTGCTACTGCTGAACCCAGGACATTATCCACCCCTTATTCCATACCATTCACGTCGTGCTCAGATCCCACATTTTCAATACACCATCGCTCTCCCACATATATACATCCATATACATACAGACCAAGAGGAAAAAATCAATAAATTATACATGTACACACTGCCATAAAGGATCCTCTGCCTTAGGCATCAAGCATCCTTAAAAAACTGCTATCAAACCCTAACACATGACAGACAGAAGGAGGAATCCAAGTCAGGGAAAACTCCATATCAAATTGGAATAATGCTTAGCAGTCTCCAGAACAATCCAAGTCTGGAAAGGCAAATCAAACACATATAGATGATGACCATGGGAAAGAGTCATTTCATTGACACACTGTTCTCTTTCCATATCATTCCTGAATGTCTTATGGGTTTTTTACGGATATAATAAATAGGGGGCTAATAGCTGTCCTCTGGTAATCAACTTCAGAAACTTCACACCAAAATCCCAATTAATACTTTCCCCAATCTCATAAACAATCACAAGCTTGGCAATTAATTTTTCAAAAGTAAGCTTTATACACCCACAACATTTTTACAGATAGGAACATCACAGTCTTCATAAAAAAAATATACCTGCACACAATACTTGATATTCCTGTCCCAGTTTAAACCCAGTCAGGTAACTTGTTCACTCACTGGGAGTGGTGCCGAGCTGACAACAATCGAGGTCCGTGTCCGTGTTGTCCCCCCCCCCCCCGCACCGGTGCTCACCCCTTCCCCGCTCCCAGAGGAACGGGGAGGAGGATCGAGAGAGTGCAACTCCTACGGGTTTAGACAAGAACAGTCCAGCAACAAATCACCACCGCTACTATCAGCTAAAACAATGATAAGGGAAAATAACAAGGGAAGTGAATATGATACCACCGGCCAAGAAAGCGAGTTCCACCCGGAAGCCCGTGTCCTTCCGGGTAACTCCCAGTTACCCCCCCACCCCGGGCATGACGTGCTGTGGTATGGAATACCTCCCTGGCTAGCCCGGGTCAGGCACCCCATCTCTGCTTCCTCACAGCTTGCCCTCCTCCCTGGCAGAGCATGAGCCTCACAAAGTCCTTGGTCAGGGTAAACATCACTTAGCAACAACTGAAAACATCGACTTCACCAACACTGTTCTCAGGCTGGAAGTCAAAACACAGCACTGCACCAGCTACCACAAAGGAAAAAAAACATGACTGCTACTGCTGAATCCAGGACATTATCCACCCCTTATTCCATACCATTCACGTCGTGCTCAGATCCCACATTTTCAATACACCATCGCTCTCCCACATATATACATCCATATACATACAGACCAAGAGGATAAAATCATTTTCTTAGTGCATGGACCAATCCTTATAATGCTGCTGAGTCCATTCGGTCCATGATGTTCAAAGTTCATTCTCTGTTGGGATGATGGCTGGAGGGAAGTCAGGGCCAGTCGCTGGTGAGCTGGAGACATCTAGTTGATGGGCTATAAAAGCATTACACAGCAGGCAACGGCATACAATTGAGTTCACTGGCTGTTTTCCCCTAAAATCAAATCCCCTTGAGGTATACATCGGACTTCCCCATCTTCCCGCATTACCCACCAAGTATATCCAGGTCCCTGAGCAAAAGCAATCCCACGAGTGGGTTTGCCTTTACCTGAAGCAGGAATAACCCAGACAGTCTTCCCCAGCAAATTCTTCATATGCACCACGGGAACTTTGTCCCCCTCTACAATATGTAAAAGTTCTGACTGGGCTGGGCCAGCCCTGTTGGCAGATCCTCTGGTGTTGACCAACCAGGTGGCCTTTGGTAAATGTGTATCCCAATGCTTGAAAGTTCCCCCACCCATCGCTCTCAGTGTAGTTTTTAACAGCCCATTGTACCGTTCGATTTTCCCAGAGGCTGGTGCATGGTAGGGGATGTGATATACCCACTCAATGCCATGCTCTTTGGCCCAAATATCTATAAGGTTATTCTGGAAATGAGTCCCATTGTCTGACTCAATTCTCTCTGGGGTGCCGTGTCGCCACAAAATCTGTTTCTCAAGGCCCAGGATGGTGTTCCGGGCAGTGGCATGGGGCACAGCGTATGTTTCCAGCCACCCGGTGATTGCTTCCACCATGGTAAGCACATGGCGCTTGCCTTGGCGGGTTGGTGGCAGTGTGATATAGTCAATCTGCCAGGCCTCCCCATATTTATACTTCAACCATCGTCCTCCATACCAAAGAGGCTTTAACCGCTTGGCTTGTTTAATTGCAGCACATGTTTCACACTCATGAATAACCTGGGCAATAGTGTCCATTGTTAAGTCCACCCCTCGATCAAGAGCCCATCAATACGTTGCATCTCTGCCCTGATGGCCTGAAGTGTCATGGGCCCACCGGGCCAAAAATAATTCACCTTTATGTTGCCAATCTAAGTCCATCTGAGCCACTTCAATCTTAGCCGCTTTATCCACTTGTTGGTTGTTCTGGTGTTCCTCAGTGGCCCGACTCTTGGGTTCATGGGCATCTACATGACGTACCTTCACCACCAGGTTCTGCACCCTGGCAGCAATATCTTTCCACAGTGTGGCAGCCCAGATGGGTTTACCTCTGCGTTGCCAGTTGCTCTGCTTCCATTGCTTCAACCACCCCCACAGGGCATTTGCCACCATCCATGAGTCAGTATAGAGATAAAGTACTGGCCACTTTTCTCGTTCAGCAATGTCCAGGGCCAGCTGGATGGCTTTCACCTCGGCAAATTGACTCGATTCACCCTCTCCTTCAGCAGTTTCTGCAACTTGTCATCCAGGACTCCATATAGCTGCCTTCCATCTCCGATGCTTTCCCACAATACGGCAAGAGCCATCAGTAAACAAGGCATACAGCTTTTCACTTTCTGACAGTTTATTATATGGTGGGGCCTCTTCAGCACGCACCACCTCCTCCTCTGGTGACATTCCGAAATCTTTGCCCTCTGGCCAGTCCATGATGACTTCTAGAATGCCTGGACGACTGGGATTTCCTATTCGAGTTCGTTGTGTAATTAGTGCAGCCCATTTACTCCATGTAGCATCAGTTGCATGATGTGTAGAGGAGACCCTGCCTTTGAACATCCAGCCCAGCACGGGCAGCCGGGGTGCCTGAAGGAGCTGTGCTTCAGTGCCAATCACTTCCGAAGCAGCTCGAACCCCTTCATAGGCTGCCAGTATCTCTTTCTCAGTTGGGGTATAGCTGGCCTCAGATCCTTTGTATCCCCGACTCCAAAAGCCGAGGGGTCGACCTCGAGTCTCCCCTGGAGCTTTCTGCCAGAGGCTCCAGGGAGGACCGTTCTCCCCAGCTGCAGTGTACAGCACATTTTTTACATCTGGCCCGGTCCGGACTGGTCCAAGGGCTACTGCATGAACTATCTCGCGTTTAATTTGCTCAAAGGCTTGTTGCTGCTCAGGGCCCCATTTAAAATCATTCTTCTTCCGGGTCACATGATAGAGAGGGCTTACAATCGAACTGTAATTTGGGATGTGCATTCTCCAGAACCCCACTGCACCCAAGAAAGCTTGCGTTTCTTTCTTATTAGTTGGTGGAGACATTGCTGTTATCTTGTTGATCACATCTGTGGGGATCTGTCTACGTCCATCTTGCCATTTTATTCCCAAAAATTGAATCTCCTGTGCAGGTCCCTTGACCTTACTCCGTTTTATGGCAAAACCGGCTTTCAGCAGGATTTGGATTATTTTCCTCCCTTTCTCAAAGACTTCTTCCGCTGTATCGCCCCACACAATAATGTCATCAATGTATTGCAGGTGTTCTGGAGCTTGCCCCTGTTCCAGTGCAGTCTGGATCAGTCCATGGCAAATGGTAGGGCTGTGTTTCCACCCCTGGGGCAGTCGGTTCCAAGTGAACTGGACACCCCTCCAAGTAAAAGCAAACTGTGGCCTGCACTCTGCTGCCAAAGGAATGGAGAAAAATGCATTGGCAATATCAATCGTGTCATACCACTTGGCTGCCTTTGACTCTAGTTCATACTGAAGTTCTAGCATGTCCGGTACGGCAGCACTCAATGGTGGTGTGCCTTCATTCAGGCCACGATAGTCTACTGTTAGTCTCCATTCTCCATTAGACTTTCGCACTGGCCATATGGGGCTATTGAAGGGTGAGCGGGTCCTGCTGATCACCCCCTGACTCTCCAGTCTACGGATCAGCTGATGGATGGGAATCAGGGAGTCTCGGTTGGTGCGATATTGCCGCCGGTGCACTGTTGTGGTCGCAATTGGCACTTGTTGTTCTTCAACTTTCAGCAACCCCACAGCAGAGGGATCTTCTGAGAGACCAGGCAAGGTGGACAGCTGCTCAATTTCCTCAGTCTCCAAAGCAGCAATACCAAAAGCCCACCGGTACCCTTTTGGGTCTTTGAAGTATCCTCTCTTGAGGTAGTCTATGCCAAGGATGCATGGAGCCTCTGGACCAGTCACAATAGGGTGCTTTTGCCATTCCCTCCCAGTCAGGCTGATTTCAGCCTCCAGCACAGTCAACTCTTGGGATCCTCCTGTTACTCCAGAAATATAGATGGGTTCCACCCCTTGACAGCTTGATGGCATCAGGGTACACTGTGCACTGGTATCTACTAGTGCCTTATACTTCTGTGGGACTGATGTGCCAGGCCATCTGATCCACACAGTCCAGTAAATCCGATTGTCCCCTACCTCCACCTGGATGGAGGCAGGGCCCCTCTAATGGTCGTCACAGCATTGGACACTTAAGTTGTGTTGAAAGGGATTATTCTTCGTTATCACAGGAGCTGGAGTAAAATCAGCTCTTCCACTCCATCTGGGAAACTGCTCACCAGAGACTGAAGCCGTAGCTCTCATGGGACGATCAGTCTTGGCCCTTGCTCCCCTCTTCAGTTCACTCACCCGTTCCTCCAAAGCTGAAGCAGGTTTTCCATCCCACTTTGTCATGTCTTCTCCGTGATCCAGCAGGTAAAACCATAGGGTACCCCGTGGCGTATACCTCCTGTATCTCCTCTCTTGAACAATAGGACGCCTTTTGTTAATAGCTGAGACGTGTGTTGGTACACGTGAGGAGCTGGATAAATCAGATACATCGTCCCTCAATTGTTCGAGGTCCTGGGACAGTTTTTTCACAGCTGAGATGATGGAAGGGGTGAGATTGTCTTCGAACTCTCGGAGTTTATGAACCATTTCATCCTCTGTTAGTGGTACTATGTCATTCCAGGTCACTGTCGCCAATGAACGGGCATATGATGACGGTGCATTCCGTGTAAGTTTTCGCCACATGGGTCGTGTACATTCAACTTCATCTGGATCTATAGGTGTATCCCCGTTATTCGGCTTGATGTGATAGATCATCTCTACGATGGCCGATTCCCTCAGAGACTGGCTGCCTTTGTCTATAGTAGTCCACTTGGCCGAACGACTCGTAACATCGTCCTTGTACGGAAACCTTTCTTTCACAGCTGCCAAGAGACTCCTCCAAAGGCTGAGGGACTTTTTCTCTCTTGCAATTGCTTTGTCAATTCCCCCTTCTCTAGCAAGTGATCCCAGCTGCTTGGCTTCTGTACCTTCTAGTTCGTGACCATCGGCCCCATTGTCCCAGCATCGGAGTAACCAGGTGATGATGTGCTCCCCTGGTTGACGGGTAAAATCTTTTCGCATATTCCTCAGCTCGGTTGAGGTCCGAGGTCGAGAAGTTACCTCTTCTTCTTCTTCTTCGTCATGTGATGATGACTCCTGATCAGATTCTGGACCGGGGGGTGAATTCATTGGTTCTTCATCTCGCTTCACCCTTTTTGCCTCCTTTTTGCTTGTTCTCTTGCGTACAGGGGCAACTGATATTGGTACGAATTGGTCCTCTGGTTTGGCTGCAGTGATTATCACTGTGGTTTGAGTAGCAACTGTACTTGTTGCTGGGGGTGGTGTAGCTACTGTGCTTGGAGCTGGGGTAACCGCGCTGTCTGTTGCAGTTGAAGTTTGAGCAGCTGCTGTACTTGCCGCTGGGGTAGCTGCGCAGTTCATTGCAGCCAAAGTTTGAGTAGCGACTGTCTCTTTGCCCTCAAATCCGCCGACATTCTTTTCCTTTTGAAGGTGCTGGATAGTGTTGAACAAGGCCCTGTAAGCATCATCCAAGCCCCAGCACGTTGCCGTGATTTGTCCATCTCTGGTATGGCCAGAATGACCACACACCTCATTTAAGTGTTTTACTAATTCTTCTGGATTTTGCAGTTGTTCGGTAGTGAAATTCCAAAGTACTGGAGGGGCCCACTGACCTAGATACTTGCCCATACTATCCCACACACCCTGCTACTCATGGCTGTCCAGCCTCAGGGAAAATCTCTTGGTCCTCCTACATCGTCGTTTGACCCCAGACAAGACCCAAACCTGAATCTGCTTAACTCTTGAAATCAGTAGTGGGCAAAACACACTCTGTATGCGTGTTAGCATGGTGATTCCCATCACCATCAGCAAACAAGTCTCAACAGCATTAAAAGGCCATTCAAAAAATTCAAAACTCTCAAATGTAAATGGTCTGGGGGGACGACTAGGAGGGTAAAAGGATGTCTCCTTCACAGGTTGAGCACCTGAGAAGGAGAAAGATGTGTAATTGCTAAGCACCTCCATCATATACCTCCCAAAGTATAAAGGTGGTGACCACACTGGGAACATAAGCCAGATCAGTTTCATGATCAATGATTCTATTGTATTACAAGTCATTACCATAAAGTACAATGGGATAAAAACCTTAGCCCAAGCCCCACACTTGAGAAACACTAATACAGCAAATACCGGATGGACGTAAGATATGATATACTGAAACTGTGAGATCAAGAGGAAAAACCTTGAGAGCCAATAAATCAGCATTGTGACAAGTGACTATCAATCCAGTCAGATCTGTTCTTATCACAGCCCCTCGTGCCCCACGTTGGGCGCCAAAAAGAACCGTCGTGGTTTAAACCCAGTCAGGTAACTTGTTCACTCACTCCCAGTGAGTGGTGCCAAGCTGACAACAATCGAGGTCCATGTCCGTCTGTCCCGCCCCCCCCCCCTGCACCGGGGCTCTCCCCTTCCCCTCTCCCAGAGGAACGCGGAGGAGGATCGAGAGAGTGCAACTCCTACGGGTTGAGACAAGAACAGTCCAGCAACAAATCACCACCGCTACTATCAACTACAACAATGATAAGGGAAAATAACAAGGGAAGAGAATACGATACCACCGGCCAAGAAAGCGAGTTCCACCCTGAAGCCCGTGTCCTTCCGGGTGACTCCCAGTTACCCCCCCACCCCGGGCATGACGTGCTGTGGTATGGAATACCTCCCCGGCTAGCTCGGGTCAGGCGCCCCGTCTCTGCTTCCTCACAGCTTCCCCTCCTCCCTGGCAGAGCATAAGCCTCACAAAGTCCTTGGTCAGGGTAAACATCACTTACCAACAACCGAAAACATCGGCTTCACCAACACAGGGTCTTTTTAGTTTATTGACTTGTTTCTTAATACCATGATTTTCTGAGCCGTACTAGATCTAGCCATTTTAGGGTCTATTGGCATTGTGACTACTTGCATGCCTTGGGTCACACTGGTGATTAACCGAATAAAACAAGGTATTAGGCAAGGAACAAACATCAGGCTGGCAACTGCACATAACAGGAAGAAACCTACTTTCTTCCACCAGGCCACTCCCAATAAATTGTCCCACCAGCTAGCTTTCATTATGGATTCCCATTTTTGTACCGGTACATGAGCCATTTTCCGAATTTCCTTGGCTATATCTAGTATGGCATCCCCCTTATCATCTATTTTTAAGCAACAATCTGAAGTGTTAAATTTTCCACAAACACCTCCTTCTTTGGCAAGGTGTTTGTGGAAAACAAGCCTAATCTAAGGCTAATCTATTCTGGTAGACCACTGCCCTAGTTTGTAATTGCTGTTTTGTGATCAGTTCTAAAGCAGAAGCGGTCTTATTGGTAATGATTTCTACCACAGCTTGGAGTCTTATTATCTGATTTAACATATATATTGGAGTTCTATATCCCCAGCTTCCATCTTGTGCCCAGGTGGCTGGCCCATAGGTGTTTATTATCTGCTCCAGAGGCCATTCATCCTCTCCCCATCTTTGGGATCCTTCAGCTATTGATCGCTTGTTTCTCTTTAAATTCTCATATACTGGTACCCCCAAATCATCACCTTCTTTGGCTGGTAGTAAGAAAAACCCAGGTTGTATTATTCCCAGAGTACAACTTCCTTTCCATCTCTCAGGGAGTTCCGGATAAGCCCTTTTTCCACATATCCAAAATAGTCCGTCTGGTGCTTTCCAATAATGTTTTCCCAGAATTTAGATATCAGGTACACCAAAATAGGGGTTAGTACCTGTTTTATTACATAAGAAAAGCTCAGTATCATTATTATACTTACATCCAGTATCATTTAGTGCCCAGTAAGATTTTGGTTCTTCCGGAACCCACTAGGTAGAGGTTCCATTATAGATTTCAGACCTTTTACGTGGGGTATCGCCTACTCTATTAGAAAATTTATTCCCCTTACGCTGAATACACTCTTGTCCGGTGACTATAGAACTCAAAATCCACCTCTCTGATCTATTTGCTCCTTCTATTTCAGTACGAGTACATTTGAGTAGTTCTATTGGACTTAAACTACTGCCTTTCCATGGCCATTCCTCAGTCATTACAGCCCCTCCATAGATTCAGCAGTTAGTTACATTCAATTCTTTACTTATCCTTTTTCCCAGAACTACAAATAAATTTTGTCCAAACATCAGGTATCCTATATCCTTTTCCAGACATTGTATTAATTTAGTATATAGATTATAGGTAGGTATCTTTTCTACTTCCTGCTGTCGTAATCTTTTGGACACACTTTTAGCTATTACTTCTTTTATCATATCTTGTACCCCTCCTCCATCCGAAATGTCCCAGTGCCCTGCTTTAGTAAAACGTATCCATTCTTCTCCTCATGGACAACCTATTCCCAATCTTATTCCCCCTTTTCCCAGATTCTTAGCTACCCAAAACTGTTGTTTTCCCATGGTGCAGGTTTCTAGGTTTTTTGAATCATAACAGACCTTATTGATATGTGTGTAATGAGGTAATTACCTCTTCTGCCTCTAAGATATAGTTGTTGCCAGCACTTATTACAGGACGTTGTCTATATTCCCAGAGGGAAATACAATAAGAGGACTAACAGAGGTCCAGTATGACTTATACTTCTGTTAGAGAGGGTGAAGTTTTTAACACAAAATAATCATATAAAATAGTTAAATGATTATATTTGAGAAATTTATAAATCAATAGTGAGGTTTTATATATTAGAAAATGTTGTAACTTTGCAATTTTGTATTACGGTTGTTCTGTAACCAGTGTTGCAATAATATGTGTATGGGTGGATTTAGAAAGGTATGTACTGGAGACTATACCCAAATGGAACCTATGCATAAGGTAGCCAGAAGAGCATACCAGAAGCTGATAAGAAAATGCTAGCGTCCACACAAGGATTGGGATATATCCAAGTAAGGAAAAGGTCCTGAGGAAGACTTCTTACTTCATCTGAGGAAGACTCCTTACTTCATCAGGACGACCACCAGAGGGGGCGGCGCAAGCGCAGAAGAGGATGATGTCATAATAAATTGATGTAGCAATCTTTGATGCATATGTATTAATCAATGATGTAATCTGTGTTGAATATGTATTAGTTACGAAATTTTAGTGTATAAATTGCGAGCGCGATGTGATGGGAATCGGAACCAGATTTGGGTGCGTACCCCTGGTTCCCGGGGTAGCTGTCTCTTAGGTATCTGTCTCCTGATAGGTAGGTGGAGGTGTGGGGCTCTTTGGATATGCCCTAGTTACTGCTCCTATGATTCGATGAGTCCAAGCACTGTTGTGAGTTATTTCCCTTCGGATACAAAGATACATCAGATATGTTATCAAAAACACAATTAATATTACTTTTCCTTTTCCTTTTCTATTTCTCGTTCAACGTTGGTTCGTTGGGAAATATCATGTTCTATATCTGCAGTCACATTAGGAATGTGAATACAGCAATGATCCACTCTGTCCTTTAAATATTCACAGACACCATGTTCCTTAAGTAACAACATGTCTAATGCCATTCTGTTCTGCAAGGTCATTTTAGTTGTTGCCTGTAATTGCAAATTTAAATCTTTGAATCCTTTCTTTGTTATCCTGGCTAATCTTTTTGTTTGGCCAATCAGGCTGTCAATCATCTCTCTATTTCAATATGCTGCTACTTGAGCAAATAGGGATTCAAAAGCCCATCCTATTTTAACTCCTGTGGAGGGTTCCTTCCAAGTGTCTTCAACGTCACTATCATTATCATCTACATCTCTTTTTGTTCGAATTTGCAGGGTTTCTAATTTGCCTTTGAATGGTGACTTTTTCCAAATTGGACAAAGAGTTGGTAATTCTAGGGTGATTTCTTTAGCTGGACCTTCCACTGATAGGTGGGTAGTCCAGGTTCCATCACTTGTTGCCCAAACAAAATGTCCTATGCTACGCACCGTAGAATATTTACAGTCTAACCAGGAGTGGAACATCGCCTTTCCTCCAATTTTTAGTCCTCGACATGCACATCCTGCCATTAAAGCAATTTTAACTGGAGGTATTGTGATTTCTTCAGGGTCAGAGTCACAATCTAATATTTTGGTACAATTCCACCAAGGAACATTTTTAATAGCATCTCTACTAACTCTGTTAATGGATAACAAATTATCAATGTTTATGTTTTCTGTCATATTTTGCTTTCCTGTCCATTTAAGACACCAAGATGTGTTTCCAATATATTGAAATTTTTGCAAAATGCTCATTGACCAAGCCGCCTCCCAGTTTTTGTTTTCACATTCCCATACTTTTTCTTGTTTGTTTACTTTGGTTTCTTTATCATAAACACACTTCCCGACTCCTTTTTCATAAGAGGTAAATTGCGAATTCAGTTTCTTTTCACATAATGATTTTGTTATGGAGGTTCCTAGAATACCTTCCTTTTGATATTCTGTCACTGTTATATTTTTCGTTACCTCTTTTTCCTGGCAAGTGATTGTTCCGTTAATTTCTGAAAGTGAAAGCGTTATTATTCCCCATTCAATCGGTTCTCCAGCTGCTTTGGGTATCGGCAAACATGCTGTTATTCTACTTGTGTTTTTCATTTTTGTGAAATCCTTAATCAGACCTATCATTAAATTTTCTTCAGGATCTCGGCGATATGTTTGAATTATCTGTGTGGGATTCACTGATCTTTTAATCTTTTCCCTGTATCTCTGATTTCACTATAGCTAACTGCAGATTTAGTCCCATAAAACCGTTTACCTTTAAAAGTGTTGGTCCCATCAGGATGGTTTTTGTGAACTTGCAGGTCAGAATGGCATCTTGTTTTTGTTTTGTCAAACCATTTTTCTGAGAAATTCCTAGGACAGGACTAAATGTCAATTGTGTTAATGACCAAATGACAATCAAAATTTTGTAACAAAACCCAGACATCTTATTTACATTTCAGCTTCAGTTTCGTAGGGCCTAGCATCTGTGTTTCCCAGACTCTTGGAACTCTTTTTACCCGCGTATAATGTATCCAAGAATCCACCCCTTCTACCTTTACTGCAGTGAACGTTGTTAACAGTACTTGATGAGGTCCGTCCCACTTTTCTTTTAATGGTTCCTCATTCCAATTTCGGATGTATACTTGATCTCCTGGCTGAATGTCATGCACTGGATTTTCCAAGGACAATGGCCTGTTCCACACCAGGGTGCTTCTCAGTCTGGTTAGGGTTTTACCTAGAGATAGCACATAATTGTAAACATCCTGATTCCCTTTAATGTGGGTATTGGGATTAGGTTCTGGTGCCTCATATGGTTTCCCATAGAGAATTTCATAGGGGCTTACTGACATTCCACTTCTAGGTTTTATTCTGATTCGCAACAAGGCTATGGGCAGTGCTTGTGGCCACTTTATTTTGGCCTCTTGGCATATTTTACTGATTTGTCTTTTTATTGTCTGATTCATCTTTTCCACCTGCCCACTAGATTGGGGTCTCCAAGGAGTATGTAGATTCCATGATATTCCTAACAGTTTACTTATCTCCTGTACTATTGTTGCGATAAAGTGTGGGCCTCTGTCTGATGATATTCCTAAAGGAACACCGAATCGCGGAATAATTTCTCTGAGCAACCACTTTACTGTCTCTTTTGCCTGATTGGTGCGACAGGGAAGGGCCTCCGGCCATCCAGAAAAGGTGTCAACCCCTACTAATAAATATTTGTACCCTCGTGTCTTTGGTAATTCCACAAAATCAATTTGCCAATAATCTCCTGGTTCCATCCCTATTCTGATCCTTCCCATTTCTGATCCGTCCCATCTGGGGTGCCAAAATGTTCCATCCCTATTCTGATCCTTCCCATTTCAACCTGTCTCCTTACTATTGGGTTATTTTTCAAACAAATTTCACATTTTGACCCTATTGATTTTGCCATGGTTAACATCTGTGTGGAAATTATTCCTCGCTTTAAATAAGTCACCAATGCTTCTGCACCCCAATGACATTTCTGATGTTCGTTCTGTAGAATTTTTCGCATTATAGCTGGCGGCACTATTATTTGTCCAGTTACTGTTACATACCATCCTTCAGAATTCTTTTCAGCCTTTAGAAGTCCTGCCAATTTTTCATCTTCCTTTGAATAGTTTGGGTCTTGTGAGAGATGGGTATGAAGTGGGCTTACCTTGAGAGGTATCAGTGCCATTACATTCCATACCTTCCAGGCCACTTGTCGAGCTGTCCGGTCTGCCAATGTATTTCCCTCAGATATCTTTGAAGTTCCTCCTTGATGCGCTTTACAATGCATGATGGCCACCTGTTTAGGCTTTTGCACAGCAATTATTAATTCCAGAATTTCTTTTTGATATTTTATGTTAGTCCCTTGAGAAGATAGAAGCCCTCGTTCTTTCCATAATGCTCCATGTATATGTACTACACCGAACGCGTACTTTGAATCTGTCCAGATATTTACCTTTTTGTCATTACTCAGTTCCAGTGCTCTCATAAGAGCTATGAGTTCAGCCCGTTGTGCTGATGTTCCAGGAGGTAGCGCTTTTGCTTCAATTATCTTTTGCTGTGTTGTTACAGCATATCCTGCATACCGTGTTCCATTTTCCACAAAGCTGCTACCATCTGTGAAGAGTTCCCAGTCAGGTTCTTCGAGAGGTTCATCCTTTAAATCTGTTCTACTTGCATATGTATGCTCGATGACCTCTATACAGTTGTGTTCAAGCGTCCCTTCTTCTAGGTCCGTTCCTAGAAAGGCTGCTGGATTTAACAGGTTAGTAGTCTTTAAGCTTACATCATCTTGTTCTGTTAAAATTGCTTGATATTTCATCATCCTGCTAGGGGATAACCAGTACCCCCCTTTTTGTTCCAAGACGGTTGTCACCATATGTGGCACGAACACTTCCATGTGTTTTCCCAAAGTCAGTTTTCTGGCCTCCTGTTTCAGAACAATAGTCGCTGCTGCTGCTCTCAAACATACAGGCCATCCCGCACTTACTGGGTCCAGCTGTTTTGAGAAATATCCTACTGGTCTCTTCCAGCTCCCAAGTTTCTGAGTTAACACTCCCAGAGCTAATCTCTGTCTCTCATGGACGAATAACTGAAAGTCCTTTGTCAGATCTGGGAGTCCCAAAGCCGGAGATTTCATTAATGCCTCTTTCAGTTTCTTAAAGGCCTCTTTCTGTGGTTTATCCCAAACAAAAACAGGTGATTTTTGGGCCTCATACAGGGGTTTAGCAATGAGTCCATAGTCCATTATCCATAATCTGCACCACCCTGCCATACCCAAAAATGTTCTTAACTCATGTAGGTTCCGTGGTTCTGGAATGGCACAAATTGCCTCTATGCGATTTATTCCCAGCTTTCGCTGCCCTTGTGAAATTTCACATCCTAAGTACAACACAGTTTTGCATGCAATTTGCGCCTTTTCTTTTGAGACCTTATACCCGTTCAGGCCTAGTTGGTTTAAGATTTCAATGGTTACTTTTATACACAATGACTCCTGTTCTGTTGCAATAAAGATGTCATCAACATATTGCAATAGGAGATATTGTGATCTTGGTACCTGTATTTTTCCTCGAGTGGTCCATGTTTCCAGTTCTTTGGCCAGCTGGTTTCCGAAGAGAGTTGGACTGTTCTTAAATCCCTGCGGGAGTCTGGTCCATGTCAATTGGGTCTTTCGTCCATTCTGTGGGTTTTCCCATTCAAATGCAAACAATTTCCTGCTACTTTTGTCAAGAGGAATGCAGAAAAAGGCATCTTTTAAATCAATCACTGTAAACCATTTATACTTTTCCTTCACAGATGTTAACAATGTGTAAGGGTTTGCAACCACTGGGTGGATATCTTTTGTTATTTCATTTATGGCCCTCAGATCCTGGACTAACCTGTACTCACCATTAGGTTTCTTCACGGGAAAAATTGGGGTGTTATATTCTGATTCACATTCTTCTAAAATTTGATATTTTAAAAATTTCTCAATTGTTTTTATAATTCTATATCTTGCTTCTAATTTCAAGGGATATTGTTTAACTCTTACTGGCCTAGCTCCATCCTTTAATTCCACTATTACTGGCTGAGCGGTTTTTTATTTTCCTGGAATTTCTGTTTCCCAAACTGTTGGTATTACATCTTGTTCTACCTCCTCCGGGATTCGAGCAATAGGTTTATCCTTTAAAACCAAAATTTGTCCTGCTTTGAATTCCGGAATCTGCATTATTAATTCACCATCTTCAAAAATAATTGTTGCATCTAATTTAGCTAACAGATCTCTTCTTAAAAGAGGAACATGACATTCAGGCATATACAGAAATTCATGTGTCAACTCTTTTCCCCCAAATCGCAAATCTAGGGGCTGTAGGAACGGCCGTGTTTCCTCCTTCCCTGTGGCCCCTACGATTGTGGTTGTCTTTTTCCCTAACCTTCCGTGTAAGTCATTTAAGACTGAATAGGTAGCCCCTGTGTCCACTAAAAATTTTACTTCTTCTTCTCCCAATTGTATTTTCACAAGGGGCTCCTTAACTCTTGCTTCGGTTAGTCAGCTTTGATTATTATATTCCCCCAGCACCATTGCCTGAGCTACTTCCGATCCCACAAAAGGGTTTCTTGGAGACATAATTCTTCCCCTTAATGGACATTCATTTTTCCAGTGTCCCTCCTGTTTGCAGTTTGCACACTGATTATATCCTATTCTTTCCACATTTACTCCTGCGCTCGGATTGCAGAATCCTCTTCCTCGTCCTCGTCCCCACACATTTCCTCTCCCTCTACCTCTAGAGTTAGTGAAACCCTGCTCTCTCCCCTGGACCATTGCCAATAGATTTTGCTGTTGCCTCTGGGAACTCTGTTTTTCTCTATTGTTATACACCTTCCAAGCCACTTCTAACAGCCTGTCCAAGTTTCGCAAGTCTGCTCCCTCCAGCTTCTGCAATTTCTTTCTAATGTCATCCTGAGACTGCCCCAAAAAGATCAAAGCCAATTGTGCCTTAGCCTGTTCAGTTTCCACATCCAGATCTGTATATTTCTTTGCTGTCTCTTTAAGTCTTTCCAGGAAAGCAGACGGTGATTCTGTCTTTTCCTGCCTTACGTTATATAGCATTGACCAATTTATTGTTTTAGGCATAGTATTTTGCACTCCAACAATCACCCAATCTTGATACCTGCGCAAATTCCTCATTCCCCTTGCCGTGTTATAATCCCACATTGGATCCTCTGTAGGGAAATTTTGATCTACATTTCCTTCAACCAGTCCCTGTCGTATATCCTCCCGGACCCTTTCTCTTGCAGCCCGCAACACCATTTCTTTTTCTGTTGAATCCATAAGGGTGTCTAAAAGCACCTGGATGTCATCCCAGTCTGGATTCTGGGTTTTAATGATCATTTTCATTACACGGGCTACCCTATCAGGATTCTCTCTATATGTCCCTGCTGATTGTTTCCAGATAACCAAATCCCCAGGAGAAAAGGGCACTTTAACATACACAGGTCCTTCTGTTCCAACTCCCTGTCTCAAAGGTGCAAGCACTGCACTAGGTGCCTGAGACGCCTGAGCCTGCACTTTCTTTTTCCATTCTCCCCTCTGACGAGTTCGGTGTGAAACTGGAGTAGCAGGAATCTCTGTTTCTCTACAATCACAATCACTCTCACTCTCAAGACCATTATCACTATCATTCTCCTCCCCCTTTCTTCCTTTGCTACTAGCGGTGCAAGCGGAGCCACTGCCAAATCAAGATTTTCATCATCGATAGATGATGAAGATTTTCATCGTCGATAGCTCCCCGAGAACTCTCGGTGCCGGCTGGAGCAGGATCGAAGCGCGATCCACCTCAGCAATGCCCGCGAGGTCCCACCTGGGTTGCTAAAATGTTAGCGTGGAGACAAACACATAACCACCGGGATGGTTATATGAGGTGCTTTATTGAGGCACCGGGAACCAGGGGTACGCACCCAAATCTGGTTCCGATTCCCGTTACATTGCGTTCGCAATTTATACACTAAAAATTTCTTAACTAATACATATTCAACACAGATTACATCATTGACTAATACATATGCATCAAAGATTGCTACATCAATTTATTACGACATCATCCTCTTCTGCGCCTGCGTCGCCCCCTCTGGTGGTCGCCCTGATGAAGTAAGGAGTCTTCCTCAGATGAAGTAAGAAGTCTTCCTCAGGACCTTTTCCTTACTTGGATATATCCCAGTCCTTGTGTGGACGCTAGCATTTTCTTATCAGCTTCTGGTATGCTCTTCTGGCTACCTTATGCATAGGTTCCATCTGGGTATAGTCTCCAGTACATACCTTTCTAAATCCACCCATACACATATCATTGCAACACTGGTTACAGAACAGCCGTGATAAAAAATTGCAAAGTTACAACATTTTCTAATATACAAAACCTCACTATTGATTTATAAATTTCTCAAATATAATCATTTCTACTATTTTATATAATTATTTTATTGTAAAAACTTCACCCTCTCTAACATGACAACTGCTGTCAGGATCAGGCAGGCAAACAGAGACAGTACAATGGGCTGCTGAAAACTACACTGAGAGCAATGAGTGGTAGGACTTTCAAACATTGGGATACACATTTACCAAAAGCCACCTGGGTAGTTATCATGGTTTAAGTGCAGCCGGTAACTCAGAACCACGCAGCCGCTTGCTCACTCCCACCCCCCCCCCCCCCAGTTCTTCCTCCCCTGGCTCCTGGAGGGATGGGGAGGAGAACTGAAAGAATGTAACTCCATGGGCTGACATAAGAACAGTCCAGTAACTAAGGTATAATACAAAACCACTCCTGCTGCCACCAGTAATAATAATGATAAGGGGAATAACAAGGGGAGAGAATACAATTGCTCACCACCCACCGACCAATATCCAGCCCGACCCAAGCAGCTATCTGGGCCTTCCGGGTAACTCCCCCCAGTTTCTATACTGGGTATGACGTATTGTGGTATGGAATACCCCTTTGGCTGGTTTGGGTCAGGTGTCCTGTCTCTGCTTCCTCCCAGGTTCTTGTGCCCCTTCTCCCTGGCAGAGCATGAGACTGAGGAAGTCCCTGGTCAGAGTAAATATTACTTAGCAACAACTAAAATATCAGTGTGTTATCGGCATTCTTCTCAGGCTGAAGTCAGAAACACGGAACTGTACCAGCTACTAAGAAGGAGAAAAAATGACTGTTACAGCTGAACCCAGGACATATACACACACGCACACACACACAAAATCCCTTTCAAGTCTTTGCATGAAGATACATGTTCTCATAATTGTATGAAGTCAGAAACTGATTGTAGCAGGGGGGGAAGATCCACCACAGATTTCAAAAGTTGGACATCTGAGCTTCTGTTTGTTCTGCTGCTCCTTCACAATACATACACATGCATAATGAAATCTCAAAGCAAGAGATCTTAAAGCGAGTTTACCATTTGCCAATGATCTTATGTATGTAGCCAGCTTTCTTCAGCAACTCTGGAAGCAGTAATTCAGAATCTGAGACTACTCCTACTATATCCTGTGGCCTGTCTGCTATGTAAAACAAACAAAAATCTTTCTGACTCTTAATAATATAAGAGCAAACAACTCATGGCTACCCATCATTAGAAGCACTGTTACTGGATCAGAAATAGCAACTAGCTTGAAGTCCCAGCAATATCACCCCTTGGAAGTTCTCCCAGGCCATGAGATGAATAAAATAAATTTATTCAGAGAGCTCAAAAGGAGATCTCTACCCATTAGCACACCAGGGCCAGCAGTAAAAGGGGGCTGCCATCACAGAATGAAGTCAAGACCCCTGGAGGGGGGGGCAGTGGCGTCATAAAAAAAGCAAGTGCTGTAGGCGTGCATTGGAGTTTCCTTTACTCTTGCAAATTTGCTTTCTATTTTCTAAAATTGATGCTTTTTTTCCTAAATCAAATGATCATTAAACTTGCTCAGACTGCAAGAGCTGAAAGAAATTATACCTCTCTGTCCACCGTTCTCTGGCCCTTGAGAATCTAAGGCGTGACTTTGGTTAGGATGGAGGCAGCCAAGTGGATTTGCTGATCCACAGTGTGGATCAGCATGCAGCTGCTGATACCTGCCCAAGCATGCGGCATGTCAAGTTGGAATCAATCACAGGAATCAAAATCAACCCAGGGATGTTATGAACTGGTAATCTTCCCTGGAAGCACCAGAGGCACAACAGTGCTATGAAACTGTTAGCGTCGAGACAAACACATAACCACCGGAATGGTTATATGAGGTGCTTTATTGAGGCGCCGGGAACCAGGGGTACGCATCCAAATCTGGTTCCGATTCCCGTCACATCGCGCTCGCAATTTATGCACTAAAAATTTTGTAACTAATGCATATTCAACACAGATTACATCACTGACTAATACATATGCATCAAGGATTGCTACATCAATCTATTACGACATCAGCCTCTTTTGCGCTTGTGCAGCCCCCTCTGGTGGTCGCCCTGATGAAGTAAGGAGTCTTCCTCAGATGAAGTAAGAAGTCTTCCTCAGGTTGTCCTCTTCACCTTTTCTCTACTTGGATAGGTCCCAATCGTCTTGTGGACGTTAGCATTCTCTTATTTTCACCAGGATGCTTCTGGTATGCCCTTTTTGGCTATCTTAAACTTAGGTTCTGCTTGGGTAGAGTTTTACAATACATACACGCATACTCCCCTCACCATATATAGTTATGTTAGCTCTTGCTACCAAGACTACCATTGTAAAATTTAGTTATAGAGTAACTATGATACAAAACGGCAAAGTTACAATGTCTTCTAATATACAAAGCCTCACTATTGATTTATAAATTTCTCAAATATAATCATTTTACTATTTTATATGATTATTTTATTGTAAAAACTTCACCCTTTTCTAACAAAACTGCCAAGGCTGAAATGGTTAGAAGGGAACTGGCTGTGGACTAAAACTCTAAGAAGCATGTTCTTTACTCTAAGTGTTAACATACACCCCATGTGACTTTCTTTCACCAGACACAAATTAGACCACCCAGAGGAAACACTTCTCAGCCAGCAGATGCAAATGGATCAACCAGCCTTGTTTACATCTCTTCATTTGAAGAGGTTTCCTGCTTGATGAGGAGGAAGCAATAAATTTCATGCTTATTACCAGCAGTTAACAAGGTAATATTTTTTGACACTCTGGAAGATGACCAAACCAAGCCTTTGTTCAAAGCAAGGCTTCCTACAAGGCATAGAGGGAAATCAAGAAAGAAAGGCAAATCAGGAGTGAAGTCCATACGGTTTCTGGCATGTGCATTTGTGGTGTAAAAAACATTCCTGACTGGAAGACGGCCCATCAACAGTGCTGCTTTTGCTGCAAATAACAAAAAAAAAGTTTTATTTTACATGCATTCTCTGTTTAATATTAACATTACTGTATGTCCTTTAGGACCCGCAGATGAATTTCATGAGGTCCCATGGACTTGTGCACATTCGGGTTCTTAAGATGGTCTCAAACCTGATCCTCTCCAACAGTGGACCTAAGGTCTTCATTCTCACAGTCCCTGCATCTGCCTTCCAAGACTTGGGTGGTGTGGTCAGAACATTTGCCAGTGAAGACAGAGGCAAAGAAGTCATTAAGGACGTCAGCCTTTTCCAAATCCAGGTCAGTCAGTTCTCCTGATAGCTTCCAGAGAGGGCTCACATTGTCCCTAGTCTGTCTTTTATTTGCAATGTACCTATAGAATCCTTTCCTGTTTTCTTTCACATCCCTAGCCAAGTTTAATTCTAACTGGGCCTTAGCTTACCTAACCTGGTCCCTAATTTTCTGTACAACATGTCTGTATTCTTCCCAGGCCACCTGTCCTTGCTTCCACCTTTTATAAACCTCTTTTTTCCTTCAATGGCTTAGAAAGAAAGGGCACAGTGGGTCTAGTGACCCTCTGTATCGAGAAAGTCAGTTTTGATGATTGCGGCCTAGTCTGGTTCAGCGGCCTTGACATCTCTACTGCTACGAGATTGACGTGGCAGTGGAAAAGTACCGACCGCTAATAACCCTAGGTCAAGTTCGGTTGAGGACAAGTATGATAAACAACTTTGAGGAAGTGCCCTCTCAGGAATAAGGATGTTAGCCTGCCGTTAAACCGCAAGTAAACCGCAAGTAGGAGAAGTATATTAATGTAACCTTTAGGCTTGCAGCCTATCAGCAACTGACTAGTAGGCGTAAATCATTGTAAGAGTATAAAAGATGGCAAGTTGAATCAATAAACGAAGTCTGCTTATCACTCATATTGAGTCTGATTGCATTCTTCCTCCGCCGATGAAAGATGACACTGCTTGCGGGTCTGGGACTCTGACTCAATAACCACCCGACATTTGGCGCCCGAACAGGGACCCGAAGTCGGTGTCACCACGACGGATCGGCGGACAGGAGCACGGCACCGGGAGCAGCCACCGGTGGGCAAGAGCGACTCAACACTGTTGCGGTGTGTCGACTCCGAGGTCCGGTCCGACTGAAGACCGCCGCTGCCAGGGCTACAGGCTGAGGGGCTGCAGGAACGGGACGTTAGGGTAAGACAGCGCGCTTTATAAAAGATAAGAGGTTATGGATCTAGAAGTAGCCCTAGAAATGTTAGAAGGCTTTTTAGAAAAGCGGGGGGTTGATAAAAGTTGCGTTAAAGCACTAGCGGGACTAGTGGCAACAGGGCGTACACAGGGGTGTTTTAGGAGCTCAGAGGATATATTTGAAGAGGAGGAGTGGCGTAAGCTAGGAGATTATTTGTGGGACAGGGTGATAGATGATGACAAAACAGCAAGGAAACTGATGAAACCTTGGCGTGAAATCATTAACAATATAAAACGTTATAAGATTGAAAAAGGTCTTGCGGCAGTCGCCTCGGCAAAACTGGAGCAGGGGGGGCCTTCCCCATCCTCCACAGCCGACTGTGGCCTCTCTACATTCTCTAGTAGCGCCACGCAGGCTCCGACAGGAGGAGGGGTGATGTTTAGTGGTACACGGATACCTCCAGAGCCATGCTGGCAAAAGGTGCCTGTGAGTAAACACTCAAAGGAGCCAAGACAAGAGACAGATAGTGATACGGAGGATAAAACGGAACCGGTCACGGAATCAGATTCTATTAGGAGGCGAGTGACAGGGACGAATTGGCAGAAGGTTATGGAAGATGCGATAACTGAGGAAGGAACAGGGATACTGTCAAGTTTAGCCTTCCCAGTAATGTTCAATATTAACGAACATGGGGATGTGCACGGGGAGCATAATCCAATTAGTTGGAAAATGTTATCACAATTAAGGCAGACAGTAAATGACGCTGGGCTGCATGGGGAGCCAACGAAGCAGTTCATGAATTATATATGGGGAAGCACGCTATTGTGTCCCGAAGACATTAAGGTAATAATGAGAATGATAATGACGCAGTCGCAGATTTTATTGTGGCAAGCACATTGGCAGCGACTCTGTGAAGCCTCAGTGCAGCAGCCCAGAGGAGATAATGATCCACTGAGGGGGGTCACTGTTGAACAGCTGATGGGTCAGGACCCTTTATTACGGTTAGAGCACAGCTGGAGATGGGACCGGAGAGGTGCCTAGAAGCAATGAGAACGGCTAAGGCAGCCATAGAGTTAGTTAAAACGACACCCCCGTCCCCATCATATATGAATATTAAACAGGGAAGAGAGGAGCCTTTCTCTGCATTCGTAGACAGATTGACCAGTGCCATAGAACAATCAGATGTTCCCGACTGGATGCATGGGGCACTACTCAGGCAGTGTGTTTTACAGAATGCAAATTCATCAACAAGGAGTGTGCTAGTGACGTTGCCGGTTGATGCGACTATCGAGATGATGTTAGAAAGAATGAGCAGGGTGCCGGTAGGTGCGCAAGCGATGTTAGTAGAGGCGGTGAAAAATCTAGGGAAAGATTTCCTGCAAGCCCAACAGCAAGCCCTCGTAGCACAGCAGCAAGCGACACAACAAGTTTTTGCTGCGTTAGCTCCGCTGAGGCCTCCAGATAAAGGCGAGCAACGAAAGGGCTCTTCTGGCAGACGACACAATAAATGTTTTCGCTGTGGCCGTGACGGGCATATTCGGCGAGACTGTCGCGCAGGTCAAGTGTGGTGTGAAAACTGCAAGTCGAGCAACCATAATACCGCAGCCTGTTATCGCTCGGGAAACGGCCAGCAGAGCGCGTCGAGCCGCCGCGCCCAGACAACAGTAGCTGCTCCAGCGCTTCAAACTCCCGTGATGCAGCAACAAGGGCCACCGGACCCGCAAGGCCCTCCTGCCAGCTACAACCAGCTACCAGAGGGAGCCTCGGGCTGGACCTGGCAACAGCAGTAGATATTACCTTGATTGACAGCAAACCACAACGCGTCGCATCGCCAGTTTATGGTCCGCTCATCATCAACGGGCAAGCTGTTGGAGCACTATTGTTAGGGCGATCATCTACCGGACTCAAAGGACTAATGATTTTGCCGGGAGTCATCGATGCCGATTACCAGGGACGAATTGACATTGTGATGTACACACCTATTTCCGCCGCTCCATATCCCGGCGGGGAGCCGCGTTGCACAGCTAGTCCCAATAGCACAAGTCACAAAGGGCATGACGTCTCTTAGTAACCAAGAAAGAAATGATCAGGGGTTTGGATCTACAGGGGTAGCGGCTATGCTCACCCTCTCTATGAAAAAGAGGCCAATTGTGACTGCGCAACTATGTGCTCGGAATGAGACTGTGACCCTTGCATTACTTCTCGATACGGGTGCGGACTTGACTATCATAGACAGCAACTATTGGCCCCAGCGCTGGCCCCTCCGATCTTCCACCAGAGGAGTGGAAGGGGTTGGAGGCCATTCATCAGTTCAACAAAGTGTCGATAGAGTCCAGATATACATAGGTGGATGTCAAGCTAACACCTTTGTTACTGTAATGAAATTACCTGAGGGAGTGCAAGGACTCGTTGGTAGAGATGTGCTCGATCAGATGGGAGCAATTCTAACTACCGACCAAGGTCCAAATTTTGGCTGACGCCACTGCACAATGGGCTTTCCCGATCCCGCTAAAATGGACTACCGATAACCCAGTATGGATCGAACAGTGGCCGTTAAAATTGGAAAGCCTGCAAGCTGCACATCACTTAGTGCAAGAACAGTTCAGTCAGGGACACCTAAAACTGTCTACGAGCCCTTGGAATACTCCAATTTTTGTGATCGGGAAAAAATCTGGGAAGTACCGTCTGTTACACGACCTCCGAGCTGTTAACGACCAGATGCAAGCCATGGGGGCGCTACAGCCTGGTCTACCTAATCCTGCAATGCTGCCGGAATCTTGGCACCTTTTGGTGATTGATCTCAAGGACTGCTTCTTTACCATCAGTTTACATCCACAAGATACCCAGCGTTTTGCTTTTACCTTGCCAGCAATTAATAGGGAAGCGCCTGCTCAGCGCTTCGAATGGACGGTGCTGCCTCAAGGGATGAAGAACAGTCCCACCTTATGTCAGTTGTTTGTCGACAACGCTTTACAACCCATCAGGCAACTATGGAAGGGCGTCTTTATATATCATTATATGGATGATATTTTGTTTGCACAACAGCAGCCATTTGACCAACACCAATTACAGACCTTGCGACAACAGTTAAACTCCAAAGGCCTGGTCGTAGCAGAAGAAAAAATCCAACAGAAAGCGCCGTGGCTTTATCTTGGCTGGAAGATTACGGACTCTCAAATACGTCCTCAAAAGATACAACTTAGGACGGAAATAAAAACCCTCAACGATGCGCAGAAATTGTTAGGAGATATCCAGTGGATTCGCCCGGTAGTTGGCATTCCCACCCATCAGCTTGAGGTTCTTCGTCCGCTACTCAAAGGCACGGATCCTGCTGCCAAGGTGGACGTTACAATGGAACAAGCTACTGTAATTCAGACACTTGCTGAACAGATCACAGAACATTTTGTTTCAAGACGCAGTCTTGCTCTCCCCATCGATCTTACTATTTGGCATACTCACCATCAGTTATTAGGCGCCTTGACGCAATTTAAAAAGAAAAAGGGGGAGAAAAGCGAGCTTAAGATCTTGGAGTGGGTATTTACAAGTTTGCAGCCAAAAAAGTCGATTCAGCCCAAAGTAGAAAACTTAGCAGAGTTAATTAAAAAGGGCCGAACCAGAATTTTACAAATAACAGGAAAAGAACCACATTCTATACAGTTGCCGATATCCAAGGAGGACATTGACTGGTACCTGCAACACAGCCCAGGGCTACGAGACAGCCTGCTGTCAGAATATTCTCCAATTATCATAGAGCCGGTAAAATCACCCATAGTGCAGTGGATCAGTCGCAATGAGTGGATACGGCGGCCACTAAGGAGTGAGACTCCAGTAAAGGATGCGCTCACGGTCTTTACAGATGCAGGCAAGAGGTCTATGCGAGCAGCAATTACCTGGATGGCTGACGGTGAATGGCACCACCATTTGCTGAATGCTGTCCCTGGGGACTCGCTGCAGACGCTGGAACTTGCCGCAGTAACGTGGCCGTAGAGTACTGGATTACCGTACCACTCAACGTCGTGACAGATTCACTTTATGTAGCTGGGGTGATGGAAAGGATAGAGGATGCTCGAGTAAAAGAAGTTGCCAATCCCAGACTTAATGAACTTTTTAGACAATTGCAGACTGCACTGAGCCTTCGGTCGGTCCCTTATTCGGTCATCCATATAAGGAGCCATATGTGGACAGTGGGGCTAGGGGAAGGAAATGACAAGGCGGATCAATTAGTCATGCATGCAGTACCTTTAAATGACTTTGTAAGGGCCAGGGAAGCGCATAACATATTCCATCAGAATGCACGAGGGTTAAGGTCTCAGTTCAATATCACCATAGAAGAGGCAAAGGGAATTGTGAAAACTTGTCCGCAATGTAGTCATCATGGGCCTGGCCTGGGGGTTGGAGTCAATCCTCGGGGGTTGAGGTCCTGTGAGATATGGCAGATGGATGTTACGCATGTATCTGAATTTGGAAGGCTAAAATATGTGCACGTTACCATTGATACTTACAGTCATTTTGTATGGGCCACCGCACAGGCGGGAGAAAAGGCTATTCATGTGATACGGCACCTAACGAGCTGTTTTGCAGTCATGGGGGTGCCAAAAGAAATTAAAACAGATAATGGTCCAGCCTATACCTCTGAGAAAATGAGAAAATTCTGTCAACAGTGGGGAGTCCGACATGTGACAGGAATCCCACATTCTCCCACAGGGCAGGCCATAGTAGAAAGGATGAACCAAACGCTGAAGCGTTATTTTGATAAGTTTGTAGATGTAAAGGATGTCCATGAACGGGTCTCAAAAACATTGTTTGTATTGAATTATTTATGTATCTTTGGCCCTGAGGAAGAGCCACCAGTCAGAATACATGCCGGGGTGCAGGAACGACGACAGGTTCAGATGAAAGTGTTATACAAGGATCCAGAAACTGGACAATGGCAAGGGCCTGTTGAGGTACAATATGTAGGCAGGGGTTATATGTGCGTGCTTACACCAACAGGACCCAAGTGGATTCCGGCCAAGTGGACCCGCGCGGTTCACCTGAATGAACAGCCCGGAAGCGAGGCGACGTCGTCGTCTGCAGAGTGTACTACGACCGCTGTTGGAACCGATTGAGAGACACTCTGGGGTCCGGTTATCATATAGAACGGAAGAAGAAGCAGAAACATGCCTAAGTTGGGAACTCAACTCCCTTTGTGATAAGTTTGCTCTGCCGCGATATTGTTTTGCTTGCTTGAAAGAAACGCATCTTGCCTGGGTAAAAATCAACTGTGGGAAGTGTCATAAAAGGTGGTGGGTCTCTCAACATCAGTTGAGGCTACTTAATTGTTGCATAGATTGTAGTTGGGAATTGCAGCACAGTAACGATAACACTCCCCTTAGAGCATTTTTTGTGGAAACTGGAGCTCTCTTTTTATCGGCCTACCCAATAATTGAGAACAGAGAGGATCTAAATTTACGATACCTGAAGTGGCGGGTACAACAACAGCTTAATTGTCTTCAGGCCGCAGCCGCCACCACAATCTTAGATTCAAAGTGTGGTCAAAATGTGGGCATCCCCACCATGTGGCAAATTAGGCCTAGTGATTGGGATCGCACTTGTCGCCGCTTCCGTCCCGGTTGTGGAAGCCCGGGGGACGGAAGCTGGCCCGGAGCATCTCCACAGGCCTAACATGTGGGTAACTTGGGCAAAAGAAACCAACACTTCTAGTTTTTGTATGTCCTTAACAGCTGTGTCCGACCCATTTCGCACTTGTCTAATTGGTATACCCTTTTTAGAGCCTGAAAAATTTGTGGGGTATGTAAGCAACGTCTCCTTAACCAATCTAACTATATTAAGACAGGAAGGAAAAAGGGCTAATGACGCTGATGACTGGTGTCACGGAAATCAGACAGCCTGCCGACAGCCCGGGGCTAATCGACAGGTCTGGTGTGGAGGCTGCACCCTTGGTAATATTGCAAATCGAACCTTGGCTTGGATGTCTGTCCGGCTAATCGAACATCTAAATAAGCCCTTACCATGGGACCCACAAGAATTGCATTTAGCAGGATCTGTAAACAAAACCAGAGATGGCTTGTGCTTTGGCTTTAGTGCTAAGATAACCGACACCCCAATAGGTAAAGTTAGATGTAACTCTACCACGACGGGCACAATATGTGAGCCACTTAAGGCATGGACAGATGTGTCTGGATCAGGTGTCTATGGGATACAAAATGCCTCTGACGCCCAAGCATGGTGTGGAGGGGCTGTGGGATTAGAAGAAAGTTACCGATATGAACTTTTCCCAGACAGGTCATTAGCCCTGCCTAAAGGAATCTTTTTGATCTGTGGTGATCGCGCTTGGCAAGGCATCCCGCGATTCCCACTTGGAGGGCCATGTTATTTGGGAAGGCTTGGCCTCTTAGCGCCTTCAATGGAACAAATCAAGGCAAAAAATAGCACTCGAAGCAAGCGCAGTGTGAACGCTCTGTCAGACACCTGTCAGGATTCAAACCTTGATAGGGAAGACAGAAAATTTGTTTGCCAGTATATTTTGTCCTGGCTGCTCGGCAGCAATTGCTAATGCTAACCTACAAAAATTGGCATGCTGGGCTGCCAAGCAAGCTAACCTCACTTCTGAAATTTTAACCGATTTGATGAAGGATGTTAGTAGCAATCGCAAGGCTATATTACAGAATCGCGCCGCTATAGATTTTTTATTGTTAGCACATGGACATGGGTGTGAGGATTTTGATGGAATGTGTTGTTTTAATCTATCTGACCATTCGGAGTCTATCCACGCGAGGATCCGAACCTTGCAACAACGAGTACAATTGCTACAGGAAGATAATGGATTTTTTGGAATCAACCTTGGCAATTGGGGTATAACGGGGTGGCTGAAAGGATTATTAATCGAAGGCATACGCTTTTTAATCATAATTAGCTTAATAGGAATTTGTATTTGTATAGCTTTTAAGTGTATCAAAAGGGGGCTCATGAAGGCATCTGATCAGATTTTGATAGCCCAAAAAGAAAAAGGGGGAATTGTTGGAGAATGGCTTAGAAAGAAAGGGCACAGTGGGTCTAGTGACCCTCTGTATCGAGAAAGTCAGTTTTGATGATTGCGGCCTAGTCTGGTTCAGCGGCCTTGACATCTCTACTGCTACGAGATTGACGTGGCAGTGGAAAAGTACCGACCGCTAATAACCCTAGGTCAAGTTCGGTTGAGGACAAGTATGATAAACAACTTTGAGGAAGTGCCCTCTCAGGAATAAGGATGTTAGCCTGCCGTTAAACCGCAAGTAAACCGCAAGTAGGAGAAGTATATTAATGTAACCTTTAGGCTTGCAGCCTATCAGCAACTGACTAGTAGGCATAAATCATTGTAAGAGTATAAAAGATGGCAAGTTGAATCAATAAACGAAGTCTGCTTATCACTCATATTGAGTCTGATTGCATTCTTCCTCCGCCGATGAAAGATGACACTGCTTGCGGGTCTGGGACTCTCAATCAGCCTCCAGTAGACCTGGCATCTCAAATCGAGTCCCATGTTCGAGATACCCACTGTTCTTACCCTTTATTAACCTGGCAAATCCATCTAAACTTTTTAGGGTCCTCCCCTTTATCCTGGAGAATTGATGAAAAGACCATCTGAGCTCCAGAGCCCCTAACCACCTCTCCCAGGGCTCTGCAGTCCTTCTTAATGTTCTCTGGGCAGTCATATAACTAGCACATCACTAGGTGGTTAATAAGTCAGTGGGACTTACTCCAGACCCTGATTCCCTGGGGCAACACACCTCCCTTGAGGACTTGCAAAGTAGAGTCCCCTACTACTATGACCCACTGCTCTTTCCTGGCAGCACCAAGTAGAGATCTTCTTTACCAGGGCATCAGCTGGTTGTTCATGTTGTGAGTGTGTTTCCTCATTAGCTCCCTGCAGAACTGCAAAGTGGTTCTGGGTGGGGACAACAGATTTAGGAGGAAGCCCCTTGCTTTTAATTGTCCTCTTCCTCCTTTTTTTGTTGGCTTTTTTTGTTATTAGCTCCCAGCTTCCTGGGTTAACAGCCTCCTTCTTCCCTCCATGATCTACAGGGGACGCTTGAGGCCCCTGCACAGTCTGGACCTGAAGCAAGCAGTCCTGCTTCCTCTCAGCTTCCCTGACATCTTTCAGCCTATTAACAGCATCCCGCAGCTCAGCCACCTGCTGCAGGACCTCCACCAGGGAGCACTGAGTGCAGCCCTGCCCATTGTGCACCCTCACCTCAGGAGACCAATGCAGGCACTCTCTCCACTCTGAGCTCTGCGCTGCAGCCTCCCGTCTCATCAGTTCTGTCTAGGTGCCTACAGTGGCCACCACCGGGGCAGCCAGAGCAGAGCTTCCAGACTGGGCCCTTGTCACAGGGTGAGTGATCACCATCCCGCTTGCCTACCCGCGCGAACTGCCATGAAAACTGCTGCACCACACCCTGCTTGCCCGCCCTGTTCACTACCCTCCTGGTCTCTCCTGCCATGGTGCTCAAACCATGCCCTACCACACATCCAGAACCAGAACCTGATTTATTGCCTTTTTTCTTCCCCTCAGTTCAGAGAGCAAAAATGAGCAGAATTAGTTTTCTTATTGTTAAGTTTTTCAGGAGGTAAGCATGGGTTTCTGAAACATTTCCTGAAATGCACTGGGAGTTTCTTTGTTTACACTTGTAGATGAACCTTATTCAGTGCTACTACAGCTAAATCCACTGCTGGTATTAGAAGATATTGCCACGATTATTTTTGTAGACTACAAAACCAAGCCTTAACTTCAGGATGATTCAATCAAGGTTTGAAAATCACCAAGACACCTTGTTTTTCAACACATACCAGCTGGTGGAATCCTTTGCCAGGGACTGTGGAGATCATTACTCAGTCATTATGAATGGAATGATAGATGAGTTTATTATACTTCTACGTAAGGTATGTAGGTGTGTGAGCACCTTTTCCAAAAGGCTTGTATATGGGCTTGACTTTATAGATATGAGAAGTCTTATTTGTTTTCAGCAGGACATCCACACACAAAGAATAACAAGAAGTTTTTGTGCAGTCTCTAGTGCAGGTCACCTCGGGAAGTTCTACCCTGAAGGAGAGGCAGGGCAGGGACACACCATGTTAGCGTAAGAACTGACACATAACCACCGGAATGGTTATATGAGGTGCTTTATTGAGGCGCCGGGAACCAGGGGTACGCATCCAAATCTGGTTCCGATTCCCGTCACATCGCATTCGCAATTTATACACTAAAAATTTCGTAACTAATACATATTCAACACAGATTGCATCATTTACTAATACATATGCATCAAAGATTGCTACATCAATCTATTACGACATCAGCCTCTTCTGCGCTTGCGCAGCCCCCTCTGGTGGTCGCCCTGATGAAGTAAGGAGTCTTCCTCAGATGAAGTAAGAAGTCTTCCTCAGGTTGTCCTCTTCACCTTTTCTCTACTTGGATAGGTCCCAGTCGTCTTGTGGACGTTATCATTCTCTTATCTTCACCAGGATGTTTCTGGTATGCCCTTTTTGGCTATCTTAAACTTAGGTTCTGCTTGGGTAGAGTTTTACAATACATACACCCATACTCCCCTCACCATATATAGTTATGTTAGCTCTTGCTACCAAGACTACCATTGTATCATTTAGTTACAGAGTAACTGTGATACAAAACGGCAAAGTTACAACGCCTTCTAATATACAAAGCCTCACTATTGATTTATAAGTTTCTCAAATATAATAATTTTACTATTTTATATGATTATTTTATTGTAAAGACTTCACCCTTTTCTAACAACCAGACCTATCTGGGACTTCATTTCTTCACCACTTTTTACACAAAATTTGGAAAGGACTTGAGGAAGAAAACAACTGAGCATGATGAAGTACTTACATGAAGTCCTTACAAACTTATTCATATATTCCTGCTTATTTCAATCAAACTTTTCCAGATTATCACATCAACCTGTGAAATATGAGCTCACTCCTCTAATTGAGATAAAAGGGTTTTATTGAGGGACAAACTCAGTAAAGCAAAAGCAGCAGTGCTGGGCATGTGACCGTAGCCAGAGGTGCACCGATTAGCATTTGTTACAGGTTTATATACTTTCACTATCGCATTAGCCATATACATATTCATAATTCCTGCGTATTGGCGGGGAATATTATAACTAGCTCTAGGAACTTATTATCATAAGTCTCCTCCTCTTGGCATCTGCGCACTGCTCTCCGGTGACTGTGGGCAGGAGTCTTGAGGATGAAGTAAGTGTTCCTCAAGGTGTACTTTTCACCTTTGGAACAGTTGGATGCCCCAGTAATCACAAAACTAGCTGAAACCAGCCATATCTGTAACTTTTCTGATAGCTGGCAAAGATTTATAACAGTGTGACCTTGGTACAAAATCTATTGTAAGCAAAACAGGACAGACAGATAAGGAGTATCCAAAGCTATCAGATGTTCAGGAGGCACTGTCTCCAAACTAACTGATAAGTAGAAGGATGGTGTGAAGTAATTCACTCATGTTTAGTGGGGCCACTAAATTCTGTCATCTCACCACAGACTTACAACACAAACATTGTTCTTTATCTTCAACTAAAGCTAAAAGTACTTTAACCCTATGTTTTCCAGGCACTTGATTTCCTCATATCAAGTCGTCCTTCCCCCCCCACCTTTTCTTTTACCTTTACAAATTCTTTTGCTATCTGACTCCAGTTTGCTCAAGAGTTCTGGCCATTTTCAACTTGTTGTCTAATCTTGTGTTTTTAGCAAGCTTTGTTTCTGTTATTGCAAACTCATACAGTTATGTTGACATAGCAACACCTATGATTTGCGGAAGCCAATACATTTATGTGTTTATCACAAACCCATGCCTGAATCACTGTGCTGAAGACCTCTGATCATGAATAATGCCATAGACGCTGCCCACATGCCATCCGACAGGCACTGGCCTATTGAGAAAGGGAATAGATGTAGTACATGGCTGAACATGGAACCCATGGTGCCTGGAAGGGATGATGCTTGAACCAGGAAACTGTGATCTAGAGATCAGGCACATCAAAGAGAGAGCTCTGCTCTGCAGGGTTCAGTGAGATGGAGCTCTAAGGAACACAAATAAATGAGCAAAGAAATGCTCGAGACATGCTCTTAAAACACAAGTCTTGCTAGGCCCACTGCCGCAGAAAATATATGGACTCAGTCAGAGATCAATATGATCAGACAAAAAGCCATTTTTTACAAAGCCTTAACCCCTTAAATACTATTTCTTACATGCACTTACAGTGATTTGGCATATTATGATTGGATACATGTCCTGAAGACCCTTTGCAACTAGCATATAATTGGTTAAGCACAGGTGTGGGAACTTGACCTCGAAAGCTTGCCAACAGTCCACAGTTCTCATTACATCAGTGAATTCTAGCTTCTTCTTATCTTGCTTGCTTAAGCTTCTTTGGGCCTCTCATGGCCTTGCTGTATCTTTCAGGATTATTCAGAGTTTATGTACCAATTATCCATTCTCTCGTGAGAACACTGTCTCCACAGCCCACTGATACGCACTTAGGTGGACATCCGATTTGCAGGATAAGACTCATGGGGAGCCAACCTGATGATGTAGGCTTAAATTTTAAACTAACAAAAGTGTGTGTGCCTTTAACATAGTAGAATAGGCCAAACTGTTCTAACTTACTAACATGTAGAAAGAAAGGAATGTTTGGCGGACGGGGGAAGTAACATCATAGGACTGATAACAACTAAGGAGACAGTAAATAAGACCAAGGATGCCAGCTTTCAAGATAGCAGAGTGGTGCCCAATGTGGAGCAAGACTGGAACAAAACAGAAGCAACGACACACCAGCTGCTAACTCAGCACTAGGATCTTCTGAGCATGAGCAAGCACTGAGGTCATTCAGAAAACACAGTGAGGAAGACTGACAGAGACCACCAGAGACCCCCAGTTCAGCAAGAAAGCACATGTGTAAATAGAATGTTGAGACGCGGATAGACTCCACAACTCGTAAAAGCTGTAAAGTAGGTATGCTTTTTATTCAGCGCTGAGATGCATGGGGATAATTCCTCAAAGTCATGCGTGCCTCACTGTTGTTTCCCTCTACATTTGTTCTCTAAAGTTATATATATTCATAAGGTTGCACAACACGCCTATACATATTCAAGTCCTATCCCCACTTCGTATTATAACGAGCTAGAAGGTCCTTTGCGCCTGTGCAGTGTCCCCTCTGGTCATGGGCAGGGGTCTCAAGATGAAGTAACTGAGTCTTCCTCCTGTGGGTAGGGGTCTTCAAGATGAAGTAAATGAGTCTTCCTCTTCTCGAACTTTTCACCTTTTAGTCTTCACATATGGCCTTAGGGTTTGGTCGGTGACCCAGCCATAAACCATTTGCTTCTCCCCCTTATCAGTAGATCCAGGTGTCTGCTTTCCCTTGTCAATAGAATCAGGTGTCTGCTTTTCCTTATCAATAGAACTAGGTGTCTTTGTTCTGCTTAGTAGGCATTTACAACAAACAATACTTTTGTTTAAGCAAGTGAATTCCTCTAACCCCCTTGTAAAACCCCCTTGTACCACTCCCTGTACATTGGTCAACCCTCTGCATCAATCCCCCCCTTTTTCTATAAAGTGAGTAAATTCTTTTACTATATTATTTATGACAGAGCAATCCATGTTCAATCCAAACAGGAGGACCTCCCTGAAATAGAAGAAATCCTTAATCAGGTATATCTGGGAGTACGGGCATCTGAAGTTCCAGGTAAGGTGAAAAAAATGCTTTGCCTGTTAAAGTAGAAATAAAAGGGGGGCCTGCCAAATTAGAATTAAACAATATCACTTAAAATTGGAGGATTGAAAGGGAATCAAAGAAATAATTTTAAAAAAAAAATGGATTATTAATTGAATGTGAATCAGAATATAATATTCCTATCTTGCCATTAAAGTTACAGATTAGTTCAAGATCTCAGAGCAATCAACAAAATTGTGGAGGATATTCATCCAGTAGTAGCTAATCTGTATACCTTATTGTCTAAATTGAATACTAATCAGGAGTGGTTTACCGTTCTGGACTTAAAGGATGCATTTTTCTGTCTGCCCCTGGCCAAAGAAAGTCAAAATTTATTTGCTTTTGAATGGGTAAACCCTGAAACAGGAAGAAGGACTCAGATCACTTGGACAGTGTTACCTCAGGGATTTAAAAGCAGTCCGACCATTTTTGGAAATCAATTGGTACAAGAATTAGAATTCTGGGAAGCACCCACCCAGACAGGAACTTTACTACAGTATGTTGACAACCTGTTAATTGCTACCAAAACTGAGAGAGAATGTGTTCAATGGACTGTAGAATTGTTAAACTTTCTGGGGCTAAATGGATACCTGGTATCTAAATTGAAGGCTCAACTAATTCAAACTCGAGTATCTTATTTAGGATGCAAAATAACAGGAGGACAACCAGAACTTGGAGCAGCTCAGAAGGAAGCAATCTGTTAAACACCGTGACCATCCATGGTTAAAGATATCCGGACATTTCTGGGAATGACAGGATGGTGTCAACTCTGGATCCATGATTATGGTGTTCTGGTAAGACCCTTATATGAGATGCTAAAAGAAAATCCAACCTTTCTAAAATGGACAGATCAAGCTGAAGAAGCGTTTAAAAGTTTAAAGACAGAACTCATGAGAGCTCCAGCTCTGGGGCTCCTGGACATAACTAAACACTTTTGGCTATATTCCTATGAGAAATAGCAAATAGCCTTGGGGGTTTTGGCTCAAAGATTGGGACTTTATAAAAGAGCAGTGGCAGTTTCAAAACAACTGGATGAACCAAGTAAAGGCTGGCCTGGATGTTTGAGAGCAGTGGCAGCAGTTATCTTAAACATCCAAGAGGCCCGAAAATTTACACTGGGACAAAAGATCACCGTGTTAGTATCACATGCAGTATCAACAGTCCTAGAACAAAAAGGTACACATTGGCTATTGCCATCACGTTTCTTGAAGTATCAAGCTATCCTAGTAGAACTGGATGATGTGGAAATTGTGATCACAAATGTTGCGAATCCAACATCTTTCCTTCAGGAAACCCCTACCGAACCGTTGACTCACGATTTCTTGGCCACTATAGAGACAGTATATTCGAACTGACCAGATCTGAAGGAGGAGCCTCTGGAGGGTGCAGATTCCTGGTTCACCGATGGCAGCAGCTTTATTAAAGATGGTAAATGAAGAGCAAGATATGCCCTAACTACAACTTCAAAGGTAATAGAAGCTAAACCATTAACCTCTAACACCTCAGCACAAAAGGCAGAAATAATAGCCCTGACTAGAGCCTTGGAGTTGGCAAAGGACAAGCGGATAAACATATGGACTGATTCCAAATATGCCTTTGGTGTACTTCATGCACATGGAGCAATTTGGAAAGAACGAGGACTTTTTAAATACCCAGGGAAGACAAATTAAGCATGCAGCGCAAATTCTACGATTGTTAGGAGCTGTACAATTACCCAATGAAGTGGCTATCATATATTGTAAAGGACATCAAAGAGGTAACTCTGATCAAGAGATTGGAAATAATTTGGCTGATCATGAGGCTAAACGGGCAGCAGAAACAGAAAGAGTTGAGGTGATGTCCTTAATTCCTGATGGTAAACTGGTAATTAAGCAAAATAAACCTAGGTACTCTAAAGAAGATATGAACCTAACTGAAGACTTGGAAGGACAGGAAAATTAAAAGGGTTGGATAAATAAACTTGATGGGCAAGTAGTGATCCCCTATAATCAATTATGGAAGTTGATGCAGGGGGGAAGATTGTCCTTGCTTGTGTAGTGGATGAAGTGAATTACCTTGGAGCCTGACACACACTTGCTGTGCGCTTGGTCTCTAACTCACAAAAAGGGTGGCTTTGTAGGTCTGCTTTTCCCTCTGTGTCCTGGGTTCAGCAGGTGTATGAGGGGTGTATGTTGGGGGCATCATGTTGCTGGGGACCCCCTTAGAGTGATGTCTTGAGGTGGGGAGTGAGAGAGCGGCTGCGTGGCTCTGAGTTATGGCTGGGCTTAAACCACTACACTGCCAGAGGCAGAGACATCTCAATCAGCTGTGAAGGGGCTGTGGAGTGCAGATGAGCACGTTAAAGTACAGCTGATGCAAGGTGGCTCAGTTTGAGCTGGGAGCTGTGGCCACTAGATAGATGGGGTGTACTGCAGCATCCAGGGGAGTAGGTCACAGGAACAGGGCACAGGCACTGTGTTCTTAAATCTGCTATTTCCACAGGTAAATCTGAGATAGGTGTTTGTGTGTGCAAGTGTTTAGAGTTACAAACAGGCTTTTGGCTCAGGTTTGGAGCTATGCAGACATTCCCTCATGCTGCCTTGATCCTGATTCTATGATACAAGAAGAACATAACAAAACACATCAGGGAAGTAATGCCTTGTATAAACATTTAAACAAACAGATCATAGGAAGAAATTTCTGTACTGTAGTGCAATTAGCGACAAAACAATGTCAACTATGTCTGAAAAATAGCCCTAAGACTGAAAACAGGAATCGGGTAGGGACAATGGGAAAAGTGAATTATCTGGGACAACAGTGGCAAATAGATTTTTCTGAATTACCTACAAAAGGAGGTTATCGATATTTGTTGGTATTGACAGATACTTTTTCAGGTTGGCCAGAAGCATTCCCTTGTAGGATAAGTAATGCAAGACAGGTGATTAAACATTATTAAATGAAATAATACCTTGTTTTGGAGTACCAGCAGCAATTTCTTCTGACCGGAGTTCACACTTCAGTGCAAAATTGTTACAAGAAATTAGCAAAAATTAGAAATTGATTGGCAACTACATGTTCCATACAGGCCTCAGGCCAGTGGGCAAGTAGAAAAGATGAACCATCTGATCAAACAACTGATTAATAAAGTATGTCAGGTTATATTGGTACCAAGCCTTACCACTGGCTCTATTAAGAATTCAAACTAAACCTCAGTCAAAAGAAGAGGCTGGCCCATGCAAAATTTTGTATGGAAGACCATATCAGTCCCAGTTTAAAGGAGAAAGTCTTCAGGAAGTGGGAGAAGGCTATCTCCGACACTTTCTGGTCAATCTGGGAAAACAATTAGCGGAGATAAATAAGAGAATATTAGGGACAAGAACGAGAGGTTTAGATTATCCTATTCATCCTTTTAAGCCAGGAGATTGGGTTTTTATTAAGAATTTTGCAGGTGATCCCCTAGAAGGGAAGTGGAGAGGACCATACCAGGTATTACTGACTACCTTTACAGCAGTGAAGATAAAGGAACACCCTGCTTTGATACATTATTCAAGAATCAAGAAGGCACCAGAACCAGAAACACATCAGAACCGAGAAAAAGTATGGTGCGTCGAGTCTTCAGTACTCACACATATGAGACTACATCGATCATAATTTGGACTCATATAATAGGTGAAGAAGCAGGGAATCAAAATCTATATCTGAGATTGATACAAAATATTACTAATGTCTTAAACAAGAGTGATCGTTGGATCTGTACTCAGCTACCTAAATCAGGAGAGAGACTGGGTATTCCTTTAATTGGCCTCCCTATCCCCTTTAAAGACAAATTGGAATAGATTCTTGAGAGATCCTGTTTATACTGACAAGAGCCATACAAATTTACAGGTTTTAAGGATACAAGCCTCAAATATGTCAGAAGTTAAATGAGTAACCACTAACAAAACTCTTAATCAAGGCAACATGTCAGTAGGAAATTACCCATATTGCAGCTGGTCAATTCAACTTCACCTTCAAAAACCTTTAACTGGTTATTGGAATGTTCCTGAAGGGAAAGGGTGGTATTGGTTATGTGGAGAAAATGCCTATAAGGCTTTGCCTCATAACTGGAAAGGGACATGCACACTAGGAGTACTGGTTCCAAACTTTACAGTAATTGACATTCATCCCTCTGGAACCTGGGTTTGGAGTTTTATTAAAAGAATGAAATGACGATATATTCCCATAGCAGAACGAAACATTGCTTTCCATAGCTTTGTTAGCTGGCTTATTCCATCTCTAAAATCAAATGGCATTAGATAAACTGTTAGCATCCCAAGGAGGAGTTTGTTCTGTAATCAATGATAGCTGTTGTTCCTATATAGATCAAAGTGGAAGAATTACTACTGATCTAAAGGAAATGTGGAAAATATTTCATGACGTGGCGCAGGACAACACCTCATGGGGATTTGAGGAAATTCGGAAAAATTAACATCATAGGTGCCCAATCTCTCCTGGTTGAGACAGTTGTTTTTTACTGTATTTTAGGAATGGTTGTTATTACATGCATAATGGTCCAATGCTCCTTTTGGTGTTGCAAAAAAACATGATGAACTATGAAGAATGGAAGAGAAACAAAATTAAGCATCAAGTAGAAACAGGGAAATACTTCAGAAAACTAAATAAAAATGGAGTAACTCAGTTGCAAAAGAATTTTCAATAGGACAAGAAAAGGGGGGATTGAAGAATGGGGTTGATTGAAGAATAGGGTTGTAAATAAGTAACCTCAAGAATGTTAGGCTTTGTTAGCAACTATAGAGAAAACAAAATTACTAAAATAAGCTATGCCAGAACCACCTGGTGGTTACTGATATGACTGATATGACAACGATCCTAAAACAAAGTGATGAAGAAATAGCCACCAGGGGTCTGAAAGCCCACTACCACATTTTTGTATGCATACAGGAGGCATTCTCTAAAAATTAAGATGCAATGTATGTAATCAAATGAATATGTATGTTTAAGGACAATATAATCACGGCCTGGTTGATGCTTGGTAGAGGCACGCTCGGAGGAGCGATCCCCCGTGTCTCCCGGCGCCGCAATAAAGAATACCTGCCTGTCAACTTAAAAGTTTGTTGGCGAGTTCCTGGAGTTTTCTCCGAATCACCTGCCTACTCTATAAGCAGAGGCAGCTAATGACAGCTCCAGTGCCTAGCCAAGCTCAAAGCAGCTCATTCAGCCTTCACCAATGGGCTGGAGGCTATTCTAATCCAAGGAAAAATGTTCAAATCCCAGCAGGAAATATGTTGAGTTTTATATTCTATGTAAACTCCTAACAGGCTAATTACACTGTCGCAAGACTAAAATAAACAGGCACCTAATTACTGTCTTTTGAGACCAGAAATTAAGATAATCAAATCTTTTTGGAATTATAGCATTGATAGTGTTGATTGGGCCCTAAATGTGTCTTTGGGGGGATGCTAAGAGATAAATGTCACCTCCTAGTACTACGCCTAACATGATCTTCTGAATTCTGTCACCAATTTATTTCATAGAATCATAGAACAGTTAGGGTTCGAAAGGACCTTAAGATCGCCTAGTTCCAACCCCTCTGCCATGGGCAGGGACACCTCACACTAAACCATGTCACTGAAGGCTCTGTCCAACCTGGCCTTGAACACCATCAGGGATGGAGCATTCACAACTTCCCTGGGCAACCCATTCCAGTGTCTCACCATCCTTACAGTAAAGAACTTCCTCCTTATATCCTATCTAAACTTCCCCTGCTTAAGTTTTAACCCGTTACCCCTTGTCCTATCACTACAGTCCCTACTGAAGAGTCCCTCCCCATCATCCTTATAGTCCCTCTTCAGATACTGGAAGGCTGCTATAAGGTCTCCACACAGCCTTCTCTTCTACAGACTGAACAGCCCCAACTTTTTCAGCCTATCCTCATATGGGAGGTGCTCCAGTCCCCTGATCATCCTCGTGGCCCTCCTCTGGACTTGTTCCAGCAGTTCCAACAGTTATTTAATATTTAATATCTTTTCTGGGACAGAGGAGAATTGTCTTGACTTATACATAAAAAAAGCAGATGCATCATTGTCTAGCTGCTGCAGCCTTGGGATTGATGTTAAACACAGCAGCATCAGTTGCTGACACACCCATCTGTGGTGTATCCCACCAGCACTGTAGACAAAGCTCCCTCACAGCTAGTTCTGCTTCGGTTCCCTCATGTGAAATACGAGCTGACTCCTCTAATTGAGATAACAGGGCTTTATTGAGGGACAAAGTCAATAAAGCAAAAGCAATAGCGCTGGGCACGTGACCATAGCCAGAGGCGCAAGTGATTAGTATTTGTTTATATGCTTTCACTATTGCATTAATCACATGCATATTCATAATTCCCACGTATAGGCGGGGAATATTATAACTAGCTCCAGGAACTTATTATCATAAGTCTCCTCCTCTTGGCATCTGCGCAATGTTCTCCAGTGATTGTGGGCAGGGGTCTTGAGAATGAAGTAAGCAGTCTTCCTCACATGGGCAGGGGTCTTCAAGATGAAGTAAGCAGTCTTCCTCACAGTGTACTTTTCACCTTTGGCACAGTTGGATGCCCCAGTAATCACACAACTACCTGAAACCAGCCATATCTGCAATTCTTCTGATAACTAGCAAAGATTTAGAACAGTGTGACCTTCCTGCAAAATTTATTGCAGGATGGCCAGAAAAGGAGTACCCCAAGCTAGCAGATGTTTGGGAGGCTTTGTCTCTAAACTAACTGATAAGTGGAAGGATGGTGTGAAATAACTCATTCATGTTTAGTGGGGCCACTAAATCCTGTTATCACACCACAGACAACAAAAACATTGCTCTTTAAAACTAGAAGATTAGTGTGAAACAATTAACTCGTGTTTAGTGGGGCCACTAAATTCCACAGACTTAGAACACAAACATGGTTCTCTTTCTACAATTTAAGATAAAAAGTACTTTAACTGTATGATTTTCAGGGGCTAGCTTTTCTTTTATCAAGCCCCCCCCCCCCCCCCCCCTTTCTTTTACCTTTACAAATTCTTTTGCTATGTGACTCCTTTTTGCTCAAGAGTTCTGGCCATTTTCAACTTGTTGTCTAATCTTGTGTCCTTAGCAAGCTTTGTTTCTGTTATTGTGAACTCATACAGTTATATCCACATAGCCACACCTATGATTTACAAAAGCCAATACATTTATGTGTTTATCACACTTGTTTGGAAATGTAGGAGAAATTGCTCCATGCAATGGAGCTGTGCTGGCCTGAGTGCTTGACATGCAGCACACATGGTGTCCTCTGGGCTCTCAGCACTTACAGTACAGATCCGGGAAAGCCAACTTGGACTACAAGGCTGAAGCAGATACAATTTCCTTGGTGTTTGTTTTTTTCCAAAGAGCAAACATTTTATTTGTTTCTTTGGATCTCTGTTGCTTCTATACAGCGGTCATCTGAAACTTGTTCATTTTAAAATTGAGAAACGGATTTAGAAAACAGTATTTGCAGTTCTAAACCGCCTGGAGCCTTTCCTGTAGCGAGGAGCCTTCGCCAAAGCTCCCCTCTGTTGTCTGCTCTGCCTGCAGAGATAGCTGATGTCTCACTGCCATCTGTTGTTAGCTGTGTGGAATAGAAGATAAAAAACTGCTCTGTTTTTTTTTTTGTTTTGTTTTTGTTTTTTTTTTTCCTGGGGTTAAGCTTTTCTTTTCATCCGTAGGAATTTAATTCCAAGAAAAAAATAAATTACTTGAAGGACGAAAAATAAGTAAAATGAAAGGCAATAGGTCAGTGCTGAAATGACCTTAAATAGGTGACAGCAGGAATTTCCTCTGAGTGGATAGACGTTGAGAAAGGGAGGGACAGAGAATGAATGCAAAAATTTTCTTAAGGCAAAATGGAAATTGTAACTGATACGCGGATAGACTCCACAACTCGTTAAAAGCTGTAAAGTAGGTATGCTTTTATTCAGCTGAGACGCACGGGGATAATTCCTCAAAGTCATGTGTGCCTCAGTGTTGTTTCCCTCTACATTTATTCTCCAAAGTTATATATATTCATAAGGTTGCACAATGCGCCTAAACATATTCATGTCCTATTCCCACTTCATATTATAATGAGCTAGAAGGTCCTTTGCGCCTGCGCATTGCCCCCTCTGGTCATGGGTGGGGGTCTCAAGATGAAGTAAATGAGTTTTGCTCTTGAACTGTTCACCTTTTAGTCTTCACATATGGACTTAGGGTTTGGTCGGTGACCCAGCCATAAACGGTCTGCTTCTCCCCCTTATCAGTAGATTCAGGCATCTGCTTTTCCTTATCAATAGCTGCTTATCAGTAGAATCAGGTATCTGCTTTTCCTTGTCAATAGAACCAGGTGTCTACTTTTCCTTGTCAATAGAACCAGGTGTCTGCTTTTCCTTATCAATCGAACCAGGTGTCTGCTTTTCCTTATCAATAGAACCAGGTGTCTTTGTTCTCCTTAGAAGGCATTTACAACAGACAACACTTTTGTTTAAGCAATCGAATTCCTCTAACCCCCATGTACAATCCCCCTGTACCACCCCCCCCGTACATTATCAACCCTCTGCATCAATCCCCCCCTTTTTCTATAAAGTGAGTAAATTCTTTTACTATTGTAAGAAACTAAGGATAAGGGTATTGTTTATTAAGATTTATGTTAAGCCCAATGTAAAGGTTAGGCAACAAAAGATGTGAAAACTTACTCAAACAATCACCAGACACAGCTTGTGCAAGATAAGATAACCGTAATCGCTTACACAAACTAAACCAAGTACCGCTTAGCAGATGTTGACTAAAGATAACTGTAAGATGTTCCAGGAACTAGCGGAGATAAGACAAACAACTCCATATAAGGACATATGAGTAAAAGGTCAACTATGGAACAAAGGAGGAAAACTTCTTACTTCAGTCTCAAGGATCACCAGGAGGCAGAGGTTGACCCCCTAACAACAGCGGAAGCATGCGCAGAGTACCTCCACTACTTCATGAACACGGAAGTGAGATGTATAAAAAGAGGCTGTTTGAACTGCTCAGCACGGCAGTTGGCGGAGCGCAGACTCCCCTGTTGTCCAGCGCTGTTTTTGCTCATATTCTACTTGCTATAATTAATAAAATTTTAATTGGATTATGATCCGTTGTGGTCTCAATTTATGACAACTATATTATTTATGACAGAGCAATCCATGTTCCTTCTATCGACTTATGAAGTGATTTCGATATACATTGTATTATGCAAGGTGCAATCATTAAAGTGAGTAGTCCTATAGCTAAGATTAAAAGGCCTTGTTTAAGTATTTCCCTGAACCATCCAGTAACTCCTAGGTTATTTAGCCATTCATCCAATCCGCCTCCAACAATTCTAAGCTCTTGCATATTTTCCAGCAATTTTCGCAGCTTAGCATGAATTGATTCAGAATGGTTAGATAAGTTCATGCAGCACATACCTTCGAAATCCTCACAACCATGTCCATGGGCCAATAATAAGAAGTCAGTTGCTGCTCGGTTTTGTAAAGATGCATGTCTTACACTATCTGTGTCTGTGGCAAGTGAGGATATCACATCTGAAGTTATATTTAATTGCTTAACCGCTCAACATGCCAAATGATGTATATCTGCCAATGCTTTCCCCACAGATATACTTGGTACAAATAATGCCGCCAAAAATCTTGCTGTGTGATTCCAGATTCTTAAAGTGGAATCGCAATTCGGGCCTAATTGCTCAATGGATCGTTTGTCTCTGCGGAGGTTGTCCTTCATGTCCTGGACTAAACGCCTTTTGGAGGCTGCAAACAGAGACAATTTACCTAGATAACATGGTCCTTCAAAGGGTTTGGAAGGAATTCCTGGCCATGCACGGTCTCCACATATCAAGGAATATCCTGGGGGTAGAGCTTTAGGTATTTTATTGTATCGTAACATTAGAGATGATCCTGAGCAGTAAGCGGTTATATTATGATACCATGTCTTCCCGCTATTTACCTTGGTCTCAGGGACTTTGCTTGACAATGTATTAAAAGTTATACAGCTCTAATTAGTTTTGTCAGATCCCAGGATTTGGAGTTCTTGCATTGGGATAGTGGAATAATTTAAGGTTTTAGTACTACACCCATTTGGGCTGATGCAACTCTCTTGACCATTTCGATCACTGTGGTAAGATTTAGAATCGAGTCATTCCTTACCCATCCCTGAAAATCAAAGGGGTTCAAGTATGGTATACCAATTAGGCACATTTGAAAGGGATTTCCCACCTGTGCCAAGGTCAGACAAAAATCAGTAATCCCAGTCTTGTTTGCCCATGTAAGCCAGACAACCGTATTCGAACCCAGTATTGAAGCTTCTTTTTCTATGGCTTGGATCATGGTACAGATATAAAGGATTAATATCAATAATTGCTTCATTTTAACTATTCTACTTAAGTATATATGTCTATTATAATTGGGCCAAGCTTCATGCAATATGTGCAGCACTTGCACTACACTACTCTTATAGGTAGTAAGTGATACCCGGATTTATATTCTGATTACAATTGCAACATTGTGTTGACACCCATGTGTCCTGGGTTCAGCAGTAGCAGTCATTTTTCCCCTTCTTGGTAGCTGGTGCAGTGCAGTGTTTTGACTTTTGGCCTGGGAACAGAGCTGATAGCGATGTTTTGGTTTGGCCAAGGACTTTGTGAGCCTCATGCTCTGCCAGGGAGGAGGGGAAGCCAGGAGGAAGCAGAGACAGGACACCTGACCCAAGCTAGCCAAAGAGGTATTCCATACCATAGCACGTCATGCCCAGGATCTAACTGGGAGTGACCCGGAAGGGCGGGGACTGCCTGGTTGGAGGAGGTATCGGTCGGTGCTTGGTCGGGCTGGGGGGGGCGAGTTATTCAGTCGGCTGGTGGTGAGGTGTTGTATTCTCTTCCCTTGTTATTTCCTTTATCATTATTATTATTGGTGGTAGCAGCAGTGATTTGTGTTATACCTTAGTTACTAAACTGTTCTTATCTCAACCCGTGGGAGTTGCATTCTTTTCGATTCTCCTCTCTGTCCCTCCGGGAGTAGGGGGAGGGAAAGAAGGGGGGGGAGTGAGTGAACGAGTTACCTGACTGGGTTTAAACCACGACACCATGGATCACTCTGTCTTTCGTGAGTTAGTTTTAATTTCAGTCTGTTATTACCGCTTGATGTGATTTTCCAGGATGGCTTTGGAGCCTTCTTGACTCGAGTATGATGAATCCAGATGTTTTGTTCTCTAATTTTGATAGCTGTGAAAGTTGTGAGTAGTACTTGGAACGGCCCTTTCCACCTTGCTTCGAGATCTTCTTCCCCTGTGGGCCTGAAAGATTTTATATACACATAATCTCCAGGTTGTATATTATGTACGGGACTGTCCAGTCCTCTGTTTTGAGTTCCAGACACATATTTTTCAATTTTCTTGAGTTGTTTTACTAACTCTATTATATAGTTATTCATAGTCTCTTCTCCCACTTGGAGAGACGTTCCCTGTTGGACCCCATATGGTCTTCAATACAGAATTTCGAAAGGACTCAACCCTTCTCGAGTTCTTGGTTTAGTTCGAATTCTCAATAGAGCTAATGGAAGTGTCTGGGGCCAAGGTAGACTGGCCTCCTGACCCAATTTCACAATTTGTTGTTTAATTAGATGGTTCATTTTCTCCACCTGACCACTTGATTTGAGGGTGGTAGGGAGTATGAAGTTGCCAATCAATACCTAAATGTTTGTTAATTTGTTGTACCACTTTTGAAACAAAATGTGGTCCTCTGTCTGAAGATATAGTGGCTGGAACTCCATATCGTGGTATTCCTGTAACAATATTTTTGTTACCTCCCGGGCTTGTGCGCTTCTAGTTGGAAAGGCTTCTGGCCAACCTGAAAAGGTGTCTGTTAGTACCAACAAATGTCTATACCCCCCTTTTCTTGGCAGTTCCGTGAAGTCAATCTTCCATTGTTGGCCTGGTCCATTACCTCTGCCAATTTGGCCTAATTTAAGTTTGGGAGTAATTTTGGGGTTTGTTTGAAGGCAAAGATCACATTGTTGAGTTACTTGTTGGATGGTAGCATACAAATTTCTAGGTATGATTTTGTTTATTAAATATTTATGTAAGGCATCCACTCCCCAATGTGTTTTCTGATGTTCACTTTTTATAAGGGCCCATAACAAAGACGAGGGAACAATTATCCTTCCCTGTGGTGTACTAGCCCACCCTTCCTCATTAAATATTCCATCTTGATCTGTAATCAGTTTCTGATCTTCCTTATTATAGTTTGGCTTCCCTCCCAGAGAAATTTTCCCATCAGGAATTAAAGCTCCTTCAATTGTTATCTCACCCTTTGCCCCTTCTTTTGCCTCTCTGTCTGCCAGCTCATTTCCTTCCTCTAATTCTGAGCTCACCTTATGGTGTGCCTTGATGTGCATAATTGCCACCTTCTCAGGTAATTGGACCACTTCCATCAGTCTCAATATTTCTCGTGCATGTTTAATGTTTTTTTCCTTGTGAATTCAACAGTCCTCTTTCTTTCCAAATAGCTCCACGTGCATGCACAACTCCGAATGCATATCTTGAGCCTGTATAGATGTTTAACCTTTTCCCTTTTGCTAGTTCCAGAGCTCTAGTCAGTACGGTCAGGTCCGCCTTTTGTGTGGAGGTGTTTAGTGGCAAAGGTCCAGATTCTATTACTTCTCTGCAGGTGGTGACTGCATATCCAGCATGTTGCTTTCCACTGGCGATATAGCTGCTCCCATCAGTAAACCAGGTTTCTGCGTTGTCCAAAGGGGTATCCTTCAGGTCTGGGCGAGTGGAGTATGTGGCTTCAATGGTTTCCAGGCAATCATGGTGTACAGGTTCTCCTTCGTTTCCACTAAGGAAAGAAGCTGGGTTGACAATGTTAGTTACCACTATCTCTATATCATCTTGTTCCACAATGACGGCTTGGTATTTCCGGAACCTCTGAGGGGAAAGCCAGTGCCCGCCATTCACTTCCAGCACTGCAGACATTGTATGGGACACTAGCACTGTCATTTTCTGGCCCAAGGTAAATTTTCGTGCTTCTTGGATATTCAGCACGACGGCTGCGACGGCTCTGAGGCATCCAGGCCATCCTCTGGCCGCTACGTCTAACTGCCTAGAAAAATAAGCAACTGCTCATTGGTATGGACCCAACTCCTGTGCTAGTATTCCCAGGGCAATCCCTTGTCTCTCATGAGAAAATAAAAAGAATGGTTTACTCACGTCTGGAAGTCCTAGAGCTGGAGCTGACATGAGAGCATTCTTCAGCTGGTCAAAGGCCTGCGTGGCCTCCTTTGTCCATTGGAGGTTTCTATTTCCATTGACAATGAGTGTATATAGGGGCTTTACAAGCAACCCATAGTTGTAAATCCACAACCTGCACCACCCCGTCATACCCAGGAAGGTTCGCAGTTCTTTTATTGTCCAGGGTTTCGGGGTTTGACATGTTGTTTCCTTACGATCTTGCCCCAAAGTCCGTTGTCCAGCGCTAACGTCATAGCCCAGGTAAATCACTTTCTGCTTCACTACCTGGGCCTTTTTCTTAGACACCCTATACCCCTGGAGTCCCAGGAAATTTAAGAGGCTTACTGTCCAAGCCACACAGGCCTCTTCTGTCCGGGTGGCGATTAAGATGTCATCTACGTACTGCAGTAGCTTCCCTTCTCCTGGCGGAGCCTCCCAGGACTCTAAGTCTTTTTAAAGTTGTTCTCTGTGGAGGCAGTGTTCTCTCAGGAGAATGGATAATTGGTACATAAACTCTGAAAATCCTGAAAGATACAGCAAGGCCATGAGAGGCCCGAGGAAGCCTAAACAAGCAAGATAAGAAGAAGCTGGATTTCACCGAGTTAATGAGAACTGTGGACTGTTGGCAAGCTTTCGAGGTCAAGTTCCCACACCTGTGCTTAACCAATTATATGCTAGTTGCAAAGGGTCTTCAGGACATGTATCCAATCATAATATGCCAAATCACTGTAAGTGCGTGTAAGAAATAGTATTTAAGGGGTTAAGGCTTTGTAATAAACGGCTTTTTGTCTGATCATATTGATCTCTGACCGAGTCCATATATTTTCTGCGGCAATTGGCGCCCGAACAGGGACACCCCTTATTTTTCATATTGAAGCCGAAAGAATTAAAAAGCGCGTGGCACCGAAGAAAGTGGAAAACGCAGAGCCGCAGGGACGTCGGCTGGGCTCGATCCGGCAGGACCAGGATCGGGAGGTAGTCGCCTCGGAACGGAGCCTTGTGAGCCCGGAAGACACTGCGCAATGCAAATAAGGTAACAGCCGACGGGGTCTGGAAGAGGGTTAGGATGGGGAATCAATTAAGTAAAGAAGAAACGACCATCTTTAATCTCTTCCAGCATATCCTCTCAGTGACAGGGATAGAATATGATGATAATTTGTTAAAAAGGCTATTGCTCTGGAGTAAAGAAAAAGAGCTGATCAAGGGGGTTAATGAAGCTCTTGATCTCGGGACCTGGGAAAAAATCGGGACATGTCTCTGGGATGAAGTTACTTGTGGGTCTAAGGAGGCAAAATCTCTTGCTGCCACCTGGCGACTAATGAAAGAGACTCTAGCCGCGATAAAGGCTGAGAGAGAGGCTGAAAAATCTGCTCTTAAAGCGCTCTTTGACTCGCCTTTGCAACAGCAGGGTGCGGCACCTGTATTAGATTCAGCACCCGGCGCTACAGCCGTGGTGGTGTCGTCTGTTTCAGGCACAAAATATTCTGGTCAAAAACCGGCGCGCAGTAAGGTATGAATGTTTGAGGACCCTGCGCCTTTCCCCTGCCCTATGTCGACAACGCCTTTATCGGCGGTAGCTCCAGCTGATACTCAGAAGCCGGTAGGGGTTACTGAGCAAACGAAACAAACTGATGTTAACCCTTTTCGTGCCGCTACTGCCCCTGAACTTAGTCACCAGGGATTTTTGCCGGGGTGGGAATCTCCTGAGGAGGAGAGTGTAACTCCCACCTCCGCCACATACGCCACCGCTTGCATCGCTCCCACTGGAGCTGCAAAATGAGTGGAATTGGGGGCAGTGGACAAAATCCTTAGATAGGCAATTGCAGGACTTGCGGGACCGTCTGGATAAGTTGGGGGAGGAGAGGGAGCAAGCCTCAGAAAAACCGGAAAAACCGGAGAGCCCAGCTAAGATCAGTCCCTGTGATGTGCCGTTACCACCGACTCCTACATCTAATAAAGCTAAGCCGAGTGCCATGAGATGGCGAGGCTGCATTCAGGATGCAATTATAGACGGTACTATTTTACCGATAGACGTTCCCGCTTCATTCCCTGTTATTATAAATTCTCAGGGACAGTCTGTCTGGACTCCTGTGGACTGGAAAGCTATGAAAGAAATTAAGGGAGCAATTACTCAGTATGGGTTGTCTTCCTCATATACACAGCAAATGTTATCTGCTTTCTTTTCTAGTAATGTTCTAACTCCAAATGATTGTCTCAGAGTGGCTGCAATTTTATTAACTCCTTCCCACCTCCTGCATTTTAAAAGTGGGTTTGAGGAGCTTGTTGCAAGGGCTGCAGATGAGAATTCAGAGTGTAATCCTCATCACCCTTTGCACGATGTTTCATCTGAAATGTTATTGGGAAAGGGGCAATTTCACCCTGATGAGGTACAAGCTCGTATGAAAATTGAAGTTTTACAGCAAGCACAGCAATTGGCTTTAGCTGCTCTGAAAGCTGTGCCGGAAGCGGGAAAACCTAATCCTTCATATACATCAGTAAAGCAGGGACCTACTGAGCCCTATATGCAATTTATTGACAGATTGACAGGGGCTATCGAAAAGAATATTGATCTCGCATCTAATGCTAAAGAATCGATGCTTATGTCTCTGGCTATGGAAAATGCTAACCCAGCTTGTAAGCGTATTTTGCTTTCACTACTGCCACCAATCTCCGCATTCCTTGCTTATAACCTTCCTCCCGGTTACTGAATACTCGCCATGCTTCATCCAGCAAAATTTCTAAATTTCTTCCTTCCGTTGGTCGTAACTTTTGGAGTTTCCTCCTAATGTCCCCAGTAGATTGTCCTAAAAATAAAGATACTAACTGCTGTATTCCTACCTCTGATCCCGGGTCTAATTGCATATTACGGCGCATAGCATCCCTTAATCGATCTAAGAATTCCAATGGTGATTCTCAAGGCCCTTGTTTCACCGCATATAGTGTTGACCAGTTTATAGTTTTTGGTATTTCTCTCTCAACTCCTTTTACAATCCACTCTTGGTAAGCTTGCAATTTTGCTAACTCTGCCGAATGGTTTGGATCACGCTTTGGATCCTGAAGTGGAAAAAATTCCCTTACATCTTCTTGTTTTACATTATGATAGTCCTCAGCTAGATCTCCTGCTGCTTTTAATATCAATTGTTTCTCTGTTTCTGTCATTGCTTCTAATATTAACTGCATATCACTCCAATCCGGATTATGTTGCTTTATAATGAACTGCAAATGTTTCATAGTGCTTACGGGATTGTTACAATAATCCTTTGCCACCTTTTTCCATGCTTCCAAATCCAACGTGGAGAAAGGTACTTTAATCAGCATTGGAACTCCTTCAGGTCCTACTGCTTCCCGAAGAGGTGCTTGCAGGACATGCTTTTGATGGTTTTGTCAGGTTCATGAGGAGACCAGACTCCCCAGGGGAGTAATGATGTCTTCCGAGTCCTTGTCCGCCTGTCTCTTTGGTAGAGGCTTAAACACATCTATTAATCCCCGTTTTGCATCTTGGTAAATTTTATCCTGTTTAGTACATCTCTGACCTATATCACACGATGAGCAGCATCACTTAGGCTTAATTTTGTTTTTTTTATTATCCCTTTCAAGGGCTAATACCAAGGGATCCTGGGGTGGTATTATTCCACAGGCTCTCTGCCATTCCGGGTGGTTTCGGAGAGTGAAGAACATATCTGCATATGATACTTCATCCAACTTCCCTTCCCTTCTTAAAAATAACATTAATTGTAACATAGGAGCATGGGAAAAAAGCAGGAAGAGTTAGAAACCTGTGTTAAGTCAGGAGATTATGATCTGGTGGCAATTACAGAGACGTGGTGGGACAGCTCACATGACTGGAATATAGTCATGGAGGGCTATGTCCTTTTCAGGAAAGACAGACCAGCCAGGCGGGGTGGTGGGGTTGCTCTTTATGTGCGAGAGCAGCTACAATGCACTGAGTTCTGTCCAGGGACAGATGACGAGCGAGTTGAGAGTCTGTGGGTGAGAATTAAGGGGCGGGCTGGCAGGGGCGATACTGTTGTGGGTGTCTGTTACAGGCCACCAGATCAGGGTGAGGAAGTTGACGAGGCCTTCTACAGGCAGCTGAGAGCGGCCTCACAGTCACAGGCCGTGATCGTCATGGGGGATTTTAACTTCCCTGATGTTTGCTGGGAGGACTACTCAGCAACCCAGCCACAGTCCAGGAGGTTCCTCCAGTGTATGGAGGATAACTTCCTCATGCAAATGGTGGATGAGTCAACCAGGAGAGGAGCGCTGCTGGATCTCATCTTCACTAAGAAGGAGGGTCTGGTCGAAGCAGTAAAGGTTGAGGGCTGTCTTGGTTGCAGCTACCACGAGATGGTGGAATTCAGGATCTTGTGTGGTAGGACCAGTAGAATAGCAAGTAGAATTGCAACCCTGGACTTTAGCAGGGCAAACTTTGGCCTTTTCAAGCAATTGCTAGGGGAAATCCCATGGGCAAGGCTGCTTGAAGGTAAAGGGGCCCAAGATAGTTGGTTGGCATTCAAGGATTGCTTTTTCCGAGCTCAAGATCAGAGCATCCCGACACGTAGGAAGTCAAGGAAGAGGGCCAGGAGACCTGCATGGCTAAATAGGGAATTGCAGGGTATGCTCAAGTGGAAAAGGAGTTTACAGGTCATGGAAGGAGGGGCTGGCCACTTGGGAGGAATATAAGGCTGCTGCTAGAGGATGTAGGAAGGCAGCTAGGATGACTAAGTCCTCCTTAGAATTAAATCCGGCGAGAGTGGTCAAGGACAGCAGAAAGAGCTTTTTCAAATACATGGCAGATAAAACTAACACCAGAGGCAGTGTAGGCTCACTGATGAACGGGATGGGTGCCCTGGTGACAGAAGATAAAGAGATGGCAGAGTTACTGAATGCCTTCTTTGTCTCTGTCTACTCTGCCTGAGGCAGTCCTGAAGAGCCCTGTACCCCTGAGACCTCAGATGAAGTCAGGTCAACGGAGCGCTTTGCCTTAGTTGATGAGGAATGGGTTAGAGACCAGTTGTAATTGTAACACAGTATTATAATCCAGTGTCCCATTAAGTGGCCACTTAGCCCCGTCTTCTAATTTATAGAGAGGCCACCACTGATTACAGTACTTAATCAGGGTTCTCTTATTTTCTGAGCCCCCGGGTCCTGTAATTTCTTTCCAATGTACCAAAATACACCCTAAGGGGCTCTTTCTTAATATTTCTTTCCTTTGGTTTATTCCCATTTTACTTTCTCCTTTATAACCACGTCTCCTCAAATTTCTTTGATGCGTTTTACAAACCCTTTCTCAGTTTTTCCTAACTTCCCGAGAAATCCCCGAGACTCTGTGGCTCCATACACATATTAATCCACTTTTTTTTTTTTTGGCACCAAGAAATGTCCAGCCAGAAATTTCTGATTATTTTCCTTTTTTATATTGTCTCCAGAACAATATCTGGCTCACTAGAATTCTGAATGACTAAAGAAATAAACTTTGCAGTGGACACACTGTCACAATATTCAGGTAAAATAAAATGCCGTCACATACAGTTACACTCCCACAAGGCACAATGCCACCGTCACATACAGTTACACTCCCACAAGGCATACAGCCAGAATAGCCACATGAAATGCAATGCCACCGTCACATACAGTTACACTCCCACAAGACACACAGCCACAATATCCACGTGAAATGCCACCGTCACATACAGTTCACAAGGCACATAGCCACAATATAATGCCACCGTCACATACAGTTACACTCCCACAAGGCACAATGCCACCGTTGCATACAGTTACACTCCCACAAGTCATAAAGCCAGAATATCAACGTGAAATGCAATGCCACCGTCACATACAGTTACACTCCCACAAGGCACAATGCCACCGTCACATACAGTTACACTCCCACAAGGCATACAGCCAGAATATCCACGTGAAATGCAATGCCACCGTCACATACAGTTACACTCCCACAAGACACACAGCCACAATATCCACGTGAAATGCCACCGTCACATACAGTTCACAAGGCACATAGCCACAATATAATGCCACCGTCACATACAGTTACACTCCCACAAGGCACAATGCCACCGTTGCATACAGTTACACTCCCACAAGTCATAAAGCCAGAATATCCACGTGAAATGCAATGCCACCGTCACATACAGTTACACTCCCACAAGACACACAGCCACAATATCCACGTGAAATGCCACCGTCACATGCAGTTCACAAGGCACATAGCCACAATATAATGCCACCGTCACATACAGTTACACTCCCACAAGGCACACTTAGAATCTTTTCTTGGTGTCTGGCGTAAAGCTAGCCACTGTGGGAGGGGTAGTTGTTCCCTCCCCTAATTCTTAAACTGCCTTTAGTTACAAACAAGACACACAGGACAAAAAACAGAAAGCATAAACACTTCGCCTGTCTCTGGCCGTTCTCCTCGCGGAGAACACGGAACTGCGGATTAGGACTCCGCACTCGCTTCGTAGCTATGCTACGTCTCAGTCACACAAGAGTACACACGGGATCCCACACATTCACACAGCTGTTTCGCTTACCCTTCTCCTGCTTCCCCTACGGTCATTAGCAGGCTCGTCCTGGCTCCCAGAATCTGAGATGCAGCGAAAACCCGGAACTCGCCTGGTTTACAGCTGCCCCTGGCTGGCGAGTTCCTGAACTCACCCGATCCACACTCAGGGTTGCTAGCGGTCGCTCTATCAGTCGGCGAGACCCCTGCTTGCAAGCCCTACCCACCAAGGGGAGCTACGCTGCGTGCCAGACATCTCTGCGCGCCTTATCAGCAGCCCCGGGTCAAGCGTATGACTTATAGACCCCCAAAATTACTAAAATAAATTTCAATCATACCGTTTTTCCACAGCCGGCACAGGTTGTTGTCTGTCCCTGCAGTGAGCGAACGAGAAGCAGAGCTCCTCCAGGCAAGCGGCCTGGGACGCTCAGGATATCTGTCTCCCAGCCGGTCCTGCAGTTGACAGAGATCTCCTGCCTGGCTCGCCAAATTGATATGCGGATAGACTCCACAACTCGTTCAAGTTGTAAAGTAGGTATGCTTTTTATTCAGTGCTGAGACGCACGGGGATAATTCCTCAAAGTCATGCGTGCCTCAGTGATGTTTCTCTCTACATTTATTCTCTAAAGTTATATATATTCATAAGGTTGCACAACACGCCTACACATATTCATGTCCTATCCCCGCTTCATATTACAATGAGCTAGACAGTCCTTTGCACCTGCGCAGTGTCCCCTCTGGTCATGGGCAGGGTTCTCAAGATGAAGTAACTGAGTCTTCCTCCTGTGGGTAGGGGTCTTCAAGATGAAGTAAATGAGTCTTCCTCTTCTTGAACTTTTCACCTTTTAGTCTTCACGTATGTCCTTTGCTTCTCCCCCTTATCAGTGGATTCAGGTGACTGCTTTTCCTTACCAATAGCTGCTTATCAGTAGAATCAGGTGTCTGCTTTCCCTTGTCAATAGAAGCAGGTGTCTGCTTTTCCTTATCAATAGAACCAGGTGTCTTTGTTCTGCTTAGTAGGCATTTACAACAGACAATACCACCACCACCACCCTCACTATAGCAACTGCCACCCTGCGGTACCACCACGCCTCATGTGGGCCCTGCCCACCTCACGTGACACCTGGGGTGGGCGGCAGAGGTAGGGACAAGATGTCAGCGTGCATCATCGTGATCATCAAGGATGTGGAAACAGGCCTCGGGCCTGATCGAGGGTGAGGGGAGTGAGGCTGTGCCTCGGGTTGTGGGGCTTGAGTGGAGACAGGTGAGGCTATAGTGCCTGAGTGGGATGGGGGGGGGGGGGGGGGGCACCTAGGGGCATGGGACCTGAGAGGCTGGGTCACAGGTTGTCGGCTCTGAGCATGAGTGAGGAGGGGAGCAAGAGTAGGGCCAGTTGTGGTGGAGGAGTAACGGGAATGAGCAAGGTCTCAGGCTGTGGGGCATGAGCAGGAGTGAGTAGGGGAGCAAGAGTAGGGCCAGTTGTGGGGGAGGAGTAACGGGATTGAGCAAGGTCTCAGGCTGTGGGGCATGAGCAGGTGTGAAGGGAGTGCGGCAGAGCCTTGGCAGATATGGGGAGAGTAGGGCAGACACTGGAGCTTGAAGTGAGCTGGGCAGGAACAGGCTGGGACTGGGACAACAAGTGCAGGGACAGCATGAAGGTGCCCTGCAGTGTCCTGCTAACCTGCTGACAGAAGAGAGAGGATTTCTTCAGAAAGAACTAGAGACAGGCTCTGCTGGGGCAAGGGGGCAGGTGAAGCAGTGGAGAGACCTGAGCCTTGTTCAGTGCCTGTGCAAATAATTCTCCTGCCACAGGTCTGCTGCACAAGCACTACAAGGTGCAAAAGGGGCTGTGCATGTGAAACATAGCTCACTTCTGACAGCAGTAGTTCTTTGGGTGAAAGCACTGTCATAGCATCAGCCATCGCTTACACACAGAGTGGCCAGTCCTACTTAATGTACTTTTTTCTCCTCCTCAGAACTATCCCCTCTACATCCAGAGCATTCCAACTGAGAATGATCTGAAGTTCCACTACACTGTGCACACTTCTCTTGATGTCATGGATGAAAAGATCTCTGCAATGGGCAAGACACTCATAGATCAGAGGGAACTGTACCTAGGGCTTCTCTACATCACTGAAGACTACAAGTTGTATCTTTCTACTGCCTTTTGCCATGCCATTTTATATTTATAGGCTCTTTCTTGCAAGGGGCTCTGAATGGGGAACCTCCCTTCCTACTTGGTGCTGTGTTAGAAACATCATTAGAAAATACATGGACTTGCTCACTGACCAGTTTGTCACATACAGGTTTAGGTTTGGTGCCTTGATCAGTTTAGAAGCTGCTTCGTTGCCCAACCAAGCAGTGGAAAAAATTAATTTACATGAGGGAGTGCAGCGTGTGACGAGTGCCTGGTCCAGCTAGACTTCGCCTTTCATTAACTGGGTGCTTTATTCCCTGCTTAGCTAAAACAGTTGACTGAGTAAAACAAAGATTAGAGTCTTTAATAACACCACTGAAAGTAGCAGGAGCATGAAGGTGTCTCCAGTCAAGTACTTAAATCCCAGGTGTGTGGTCCGATTTCCCCACAATCTGTACTCCACAGCAGCAGCTTCCCCAATGTTTATAAGTCAGAGTCAATCTTTAAAACTTTGTCTTTTTTTTTCTGAATCCCACAGATTGAAGTTATCTGCAGACCTGATTTCTGGGTTTTTATAAACTGGTTGTTAATTTTTGAAGTCTCAGGTTAGTCCCACTGGCTGACATTAGAAGATGTCCACCAGGTCTCCCAAGCAAGAATAAATAAGGTGGCTGCATCATAAAAACAATTCCCCTAAAATTGCTAGTGGGAGGGTGCATCTGAAATTGCAAAGCATGCTTTACTGGCCAGCATAGAAGCAAGCTTGCCCTGGAGTTATAAAAGATGGAAAAAGCCAGGTAGAAAAGGGATTAATTTCCTGCAAAATAACATCTTGATTATCTCACTTAGTCCTAACTACAAGATGGACACAGCAAGAACATCATGTTTCCTCGGCTTGTTTCTTTGAGTGTATCTCAGCCTTGCTTTAGTCACTTTGCCAGAAGCACTTAACAGCTGCACAAATATGGCTATGTGACAAATTCCAAGGTGAAGTTTGTTATGGTGGTGGATTCCTCACAGTGCTTCAAGACAATGAGATCCACAGTGTAAGTGCAGGATATCAGAGCATGACTTGCCACAGAGATGGTTTTATGAATAAGTAGAAGTAACAAAGTGTCAAGAAGCAAAAATAAAATACTAATTAAACTACAACCCCTTTTCAGATGTCCTGAAAGCTGCACAATTCATATACAGACATAATGTGTAACTCCTCTTATAACCCTGGGGATTGTATCCATTCCAGGACTGTATCCATATCCATCCATAAGTGGGCTGACCATACTGATCTTTGTCATCTTTCTGGAACTTGCAGCATACCTATGATGTAAAAGCACTGTGGAGGTTTAAAACCAGTCAAGCAGCTCGTTCTCTCACTCCCCCCCTTCTTTCCCTCCCCCTGCTCTCGGAGGGACAGAGAGGAGAATCAAAAGAAATGCAACTCCCACGGGTTGAGATAAGAACAGTTTAGTAACTAAGGTATAACACGAATCACTACAGCTACCACCAATAATAATAATAATAATAATAATAATAATAATAATAATAATAATAACAGAAATAACAAGGGAAGAGAATATAACACCTCACCACCCACCAACCGATAACTCGTCCCCCTAGTCCAACTGAGCAGTGACCTAACCCTTCCGGGTCACTCCCAGTTAACCTCCTGGGCATGACGTGCTGTGGTATGGAATACCTCTTTGGCTAGTTTGGGTCAGGTGTCCTGTCTCTGCTTCCTCCTGGCTTCCCCTCCTCCCTGGCAGAGCATGAGGCTCAGAAAGTCCTTGGCCAGACTAAAACATTTGAGCAGTAACTAAAAACATTGGTGTTATCAGCTCTGTTCCCAAGCCGAAAGTCAAAAACACAGCACTGAACCAGCTACTAAGAAGGAGAAAAAAATGACTGCTACTGCTAAACCCAGGACAAGCACCAAGAGCATAACCACTGTGGCTGACCAGTTCAGATGTGCATGCTCTGACTGCCTAAATGGATAAGAGCTATGTTGCCTTTGGGCCATTACTGTGTAACAGAAAACTAATAGTCTCATGAGAACTCTCACTCCCACCTCAGAAATGGTGTTCAAAAAATTGATGCAAAAAAAATTATTCCTCGGAAAAAAATAAAAAATAAAAAAATCACCTGTTTAATAGATAAATATGAAAATAAATATAGGTAAGTAGAACAGGTTAAAGAGTGAATAACTGCACTTGTTCAGGGCTTACACTTGATTAAGGACAGGCATTCAGCATGTGTAATTCCTCACATGGGAGGGCCAGTGCCCCCCATTTCTCATCTCTAATCTCACAGGGGATATATCTCCAGTATATGCCGACTACAGGCTGCTGGGCCTGCCCCATTTTTCTGCTGTATGGCTCTCTGGTAACAGGGGAGGCCATCCCTCACATCAAGGTCTGGCATGGCATGTGTCCCCACCGCTCCAGGCCTGCTGGGTTGCAGCCAACATCGGAGCTAAAGGTTCTTCTGGGTGGCAAACACAGTATTTGCTGATATCACTTCACACCTCATTCAGACAGGCCAGGTACACTTAACAGCTATTTCTAGCCCAGGTCAGGGAGCACAGATAGCACAGTTGGGATAAATCCACACCAAGAGATTAAGACAGGATTGCACAAATGCCTGTCTCATCCCAAACTCATCTCTATTAGCATCTCCTATCCTTGCAGCTCCCTGCTGTTCCAATTGAAGACTTCCAAATCAATACCAGGTATTTATATAGGGAAAAAAAGTACAAACTAGGCTAGAAAAGCATCCCAGCTTCTTAATTGCTTATGCAGTACACTCACTACACAAGGCTGTGCAGCTACAGCATGTCCAAGTAGAGGTAACACAGGCAGGCATAGGCACTGAGCAGCTACTCGGTGATTTTCACACACCTCTACTCCAAGTCTTTCCTGTCCCACAGGCAGCAGTCTGTGCTTCAAGGACCTAATCAGTTAAAAACACATAAAACATAGGCTAAAAATAATAGTTAAATAGCTGCACAGCTCCAAAGGATGGATACTAGAAGCCTGGAGAAAGCCAGGTCAGTGTTAAGTCAGCTCCCAGCCAGTACAGTCTCACTGCAGATGAGGTTCACACAGCAGGATAATTTATTTTATAAGTAACATTTACAATACCTTCTCAAACAGAACTTCAATACATTTTAAACAACAACAACAACCTGTCAGATAATGGGAGATGAAAGTGTTGAAGCCTCTCCTACCATCTAAACAAGGTACAGCTGTACACTGCTATTCCAGAACATTTTCCTGTAAAAATCACTCTTTTCACTTTCAGAGATGGGAGTTCAGCATTTCCTCTTCCACAAGAGAATCCAAACACCCCAAAGTAATTTCTGTTAAGAAATATGTCTCAAGAATTTACAAAGCTACTAAATGGAATATTTAAAGCCCTAGAAGAAGTCAGGTTTATTTTTAATCTAAGATTAAGCTGTAATTTGGATAAAGGCCAATCTTGGCAGCACTGAGCTCAGGAGTACAACATTAAGAGTTAAAGCCCCAAGCTTTAAAAATGTCTTGAGATTTTAAGAGGTGGGGGGATCAGTAGGGTTTTTAGCCTGGCAATGCCCCCTGATCTGTGAAAAGCTGCTTTAGGAGTGAGTCACATCTGGATTAGAGGAATCCTAGCCAAGGATCACAAAAGATTAGTATGATAATTACATAAGAAAACAAATTTCAACATAGAACTTCACTCAGCTGGGCTCACACCGTTCCCATCCAGGGAACCCTGAGCAGGAATGCTAATGGGAGTATCTTGTGGGGGCATCTTGTGGTTTGGGTCCTGCAAGACGCAGTGGGCATCTTGTAGAAAAGGTTTTGGATTTTACTGGTATATACCCACAAGAAGCAGAGGGCATCTTGTGGTTTTGGGTCCTACAAGATGTAGGGGGTTCTTGTGGAAATGGTTTTGGATCTTGTTGGCATTTGATTTATTTTGTGGCTTGTTACATTAAGGATTTTGGTCTTGAGATTTTGGTATCAGTGACAGACTGTTATAACTAAGCAGGGGGCATCTTGTGGTTTGGGTCCTACAAGATGCAGGGGTGTCTTGTGGAAATGGTTTTGGGTCCAGTGTGCTATCAACAGCCCATAAGGGATTTGATTCAGTGATGCTGTCAGTGTGGGTCCCTGAATAGGTTAGTCAAATCACCCTCCAATACAGTGGGCTGTCCAGTACGGTTCCCACAGTGGGATGCAGACAACCTGGTCGGAAACAAGGGTCTCGTCCTTCTTGGGACACTGACAGGCTGGTCAAATATAAAGGGTTCAAGGAAAACCCCTATTAATGTTACAAAATATGGTCTGAGCCATAGGGGTTAGGAAGAACTGCTTTTGATTCTACCGGTATTCGTCTTATTTTGTGGCTTGTTACAGTAATGATTTTGGTCTTGTGATTTTGGTACTGGTGACGGGATGTTATAACTGTGTTATTAACTGTTGTTTGTTTGATTGAATTTTAGTCTCTGTCTTTGTCTCAAGTGTTGTAACTGTGTGGAGTGTGTCTGTGGGATCCCGTTTGTGTGTGTGTGTGTGTGTGTGAATGCGAGATTGATAATGGAAAATCAGCAGAGTGAAGAGATCTTGAAAAAGAGTACTTTAGGGTGCATTTTGGCACACTGGAAAGAACTTGGAGGGTCTCCTGGGGGCTCGGTAAATAAGGAAACATTGGTAACATATTGTAACCAATGGTGGCCTTTGTACACTTTGGAAGATCAGGAAAAATGGCCTAAAAATGGAACTTTGAACTATAATACATTGTTACAATTAATGTTGTTTTGAGGTGGCAAGGAAAATGGGATGAAGTAATGTATGCACATACGGTTTTCACTTTAAGAAATCACGTGGAGTGACAGACTGCATGCAAAAATAATATATCTCCCCCTTTTTGTTTTATATATGTTTTGGATGACTCTACTTGAGCAGGGGATTTGGGCTCGATCATATCTCCAGTATATGCCGACTACAGGCTGCTGGGCCTGCCCCTTTTTTCTGCTGTATGGCTCTCTGGTAACAGGGGAGGCCATCCCTCACATCAAGGTCTGGCATGGCATATGGCCCCACCGCTCCACGCCTGCTGTGTTGCAGCCAACATCGGAGCTAAAGGTTCTTCTTGGTGGCAAACGCAGAGACAAACCCAGTCTTGCCCTTGACTGTGGTAGCAGGCATTTTGTCAGCCTCAGTCCTTGCACCTTGTTGTCAATGCAGAGTTTCACCTGCTTCATCCAGTAACAAGTCGCTACTACAGCAAGGCACACACAAATTTACATTAGCAGAGTAACTATTACAGGGTGCAGCAGCATGTTGAAGATACTGATGGTAGCAAGGGACTAGCCAAAGAAATTTCTTACCAGTGGAATTATCCCACCCTCTTAATTTGTTCCATTACCTGCTTTATAACAGTACCATTGTATTAAAATCTTTCTAGCTTTTGCCTTAGCATTTTCTAGCAGCTACTGCAAATTTCCATACTCTAACATCTCTTTTACAAGTGACAAATCTATACAATACAAGGCATAGTTTCTTATTAGCAACTAGCTAGTAAATACAGGTGGTTGATGCAGAGAGTTGACCAATGTACAGGGGGGTTGTACAAGGGGGTTAGAGGAATTTGCTTGCTTAAAGAAAAGTATTGTCTGTTGTAAATGCCTGCTAAGCAGAACAAAGGCACCTGGTCCTATTGATAAGGAAAAGCAGACACTTGGTCCTATTGATAAGCAGCTATTGATAAGGAAATGCAGGCACTTGATCCTATTGATAAGCAGCTATTGATAAGGAAAAGCAGACACCTGAATCTACTGATAAGGGGGAGAAGCAGATGGTTTATGGCTGGGATACCGACCAAACCCTAAGGCCATATGTGAAGACCGAAAGGTGAAAAGTGCAAGAAGAGGAAGACTCATTTACTTCATCTTGAAGACCCCTACCCACAGGAGGAAGACTCAGTTACTTCATCTTGAGACCCCTGCCCATGACCAGAGGGGGCACTGCGCAGGTGCAGAGGACCTTCTGGCTCATTATAATACGAAGCGGGGATAGGTGAAATTAATGCAGAATGTTACTAAAGTTGTTAATTGTAGTGACTGTTGGGTGTGTGCACAGTTGCCTGAATCAGAAGAAGATCAGGGCCTTCCTGAAACAGATAAATATGTATTACACCAGGAACCAGAATAGGAGACTATGTTTATTTAAATTCCACAGGTGTAAGTCACTATTCAAATTGTATAGATGGTATCGTGGTTCAGTGATAGCTTGATTCCTGAAGGGAAAGGATGGTATTGGTCAAGCGAGGGTTTAACCCTATTGCTGAACTGAATACTGCATTTTGTGAGATGTTTTGTGAGGCAATCATAAATATCTAAGCAACCATAGAGGAAATATGGAAAAAGTTAACTTCATGGTTACCGGATCTCTCCTGGTTAAGGCAACTGGTTGCAGGAATATTACTTGTCCTGGATTCAGCAGTAGCAGTCATGTTTTTTCCTTTGTGGTAGCTGGTGCAGTGACGACCATTAGAGGGGCCCTGCCTCCATCCAGGTGGAGGTAGGGGACAATCGGATTTACTGGACTGTGTGGATCAGATGGCCTGGCACATCAGTCCTACAGAAGTATAAGGCACCAGTAGATACTGGTGCACAGTGTACCCTGATGCCATCAAGCTGTCAAGGGGTGGAAGCCATCTATATTTCTGGAGTAACAGGAGGATCCCAAGAGTTGACTGTGCTGGAGGCTGAATTCAGCCTGACTGGGAGGGAATGGCAAAAGCACCCTATTGTGACTGGTCCAGAGGCTCCATGCATCCTTGGCATAGACTACCTCAAGAGAGGGTACTTCAAAGACCCAAAAGGGTACCGGTGGGCTTTTGGTATTGCTGCTTTGGAGACTGAGGAAATTGAGCAGCTGTCCACCTTGCCTGGTCTCTCAGAAGATCCCTCTGCTGTGGGGTTGCTGAAAGTTGAAGAACAACAAGTGCCAATTGCGACCACAACAGTGCACCGGCGGCAATATCGCACCAACCGAGACTCCCTGATTCCCATCCATCAGCTGATCCGTAGACTGGAGAGTCAGGGGGTGATCAGCAGGACCCGCTCACCCTTTAATAGCCCCATATGGCCAGTGCGAAAGTCTAATGGAGAATGGAGACTAACAGTAGACTATCGTGGCCTGAATGAAGTCACACCACCATTGAGTGCTGCCGTACCGGACATGCTAGAACTTCAGTATGAACTAGAGTCAAAGGCAGCCAAGTGGTATGCCACGATTGATATTGCCAATGCATTTAATTCCTTTGGCAGCAGAGTGCAGGCCACAGTTTGCTTTTACTTGGAGGGGTGTCCAGTTCACTTGGAACCGACTGCCCCAGGGGTGGAAACACAGCCCTTCCATTTGCCATGGACTGATCCAGACTGCACTGGAACAGGGGCAAGCTCCAGAACACCTGCAATACATTGATGACATTATTGTGTGGGGCGATACAGCGGAAGAAGTCTTTGAGAAAGGGAGGAAAATAATCCAAATCCTGCTGAAAGCCGGTTTTGCCATAAAACGGAGTAAGGTCAAGGGACCTGCACAGGAGATTCAATTTTTGGGAATAAAATGGCAAGATGGACGTAGACAGATCCCCACCGATGTGATCAACAAGATAACAGCAATGTCTACACCAACTAATAAGAAAGAAACGCAAGCTTTCTTGGGTGCAGTGGGGTTCTGGAGAATGCACATCCCAAATTACAGTTCGATTGTAAGCCCTCTCTATCATGTGACCCGGAAGAAGAATGATTTCAAATGGGGCCCTGAGCAGCAACAAGCCTTTGAGCAAATTAAACGCGAGATAGTTCATGCAGTAGCCCTTGGACCCGTCCGGACCAGGCCGGATGTAAAAAATGTACTGTACACTGCAGCTGGGGAGAACGGTCCTACCTGGAGCCTCTGGCAGAAAGCTCCAGGGGAGACTCGAGGTCGACCCCTCGGCTTTTGGAGTCGGGGATATAAAGGATCTGAGGCCAGCTATACCCCAACTGAGAAAGAGATACTGGCAGCCTATGAAGGGGTTCGAGCTGCTTCGGAAGTGATTGGCACTGAAGCACAGCTCCTTCTGGCACCCCGGTTGCCCGTGCTGGGCTGGATGTTCAAAGACAGGGTCTCCTCTACACATCATGCAGCTGATGCTATATGGAGTAAATGGGCTGCACTAATTACACAACGAACTCGAATAGGAAATCTCAGTCGTCCAGGCATTCTAGAAGTCATCATGGACTGGCCAGAGGGCAAAGATTTTGTAATGTCATCAAAGGAGGAGGTGGTGCGTGCTGAAGAGGCCCCACCATATAATCAACTGTCAGAAAGTGAAAAGCAGTATGCCTTGTTTACTGATGGCTCTTGCCGTATTGTGGGAAAGCATCGGAGATGGAAGGCAGCTGTATGGAGTCCTGGACGACAAGTTGCAGAAACTGCTGACGGAGAGGGTGAATCGAGTCAATTTGCCGAGGTGAAAGCCATCCAGCTGGCCCTGGACATTGCTGAACGAGAAAAGTGGCCAGTACTTTATCTCTATACTGACTCATGGATGGTAGCAAATGCCCTGTGGGGGTGGTTGAAGCAATGGAAGCAGAGCAACTGGCAACGCAGAGGTAAACCCATCTGGGCTGCTGCACTGTGGAAAGATATTGCTGCCAGGGTGCAGAACCTGGTGGTGAAGGTACGTCATGTAGATGCCCATGTACCCAAGAGTCGGGCCACTGAGGAACACCAGAACAACCAACAAGTGGATAAAGCGGCTAAGATTGAAGTGGCTCAGATGGACTTAGATTGGCAACATAAAGGTGAATTATTTTTGACCCGGTGGGTCCATGACACTTCAGGCCATCAGGGCAGAGATGCAACATATAGATGGGCCCGTGATCGAGGGGTGGACTTAACAATGGACACTATTGCCCAGGTTATTCATGAGTGTGAAACATGTGCTGCAATTAAACAAGCCAAGCGGTTAAAGCCTCTTTGGTATGGAGGACGATGGTTGAAGTATAAATATGGGGAGGCCTGGCAGATTGACTATATCACACTGCCACCAACCCGCCAAGGCAAGCGCCATGTGCTTACCATGGTGGAAGCAACCACCGGGTGGCTGGAAACATACGCTGTGCCCCATGCCACTGCCCGGAACACTATCCTGGGCCTTGAGAAACAGATTTTGTGGCGACACGGCACCCCAGAGAGAATTGAGTCAGACAATGGGACTCATTTCCAGAATAACCTTATAGATATTTGGGCCAAAGAGCATGGCATTGAGTGGGTATATCACATCCCCTACCATGCACCAGCCTCTGGGAAAATCGAACGGTACAATGGGCTGTTAAAAACTACACTGAGAGCAATGGGTGGGGGAACTTTCAAGCATTGGGATACACACTTACCAAAGGCCACCTGGTTGGTCAACACCAGAGGATCTGCCAACAGGGCTGGCCCAGCCCAGTCAGAACTTTTACATATTGTAGAGGGGGACAAAGTTCCCGTGGTGCATATGAAGAATTTGCTGGGGAAGACAGTCTGGGTTATTCCTGCTTCAGGTAAAGGCAAACCCACTCGTGGGATTGCTTTTGCTCAGGGACCTGGATATACTTGGTGGGTAATGCGGGAAGATGGGGAAGTCCGATGTATACCTCAAGGGGATTTGATTTTAGGGGAAAACAGCCAGTCAACTCAATTGTATGCTGTTGCCTGCTGTGTAATGCTTTTATAGCCCATCAACTAGATGTCTCCAGGTCACCAGCGACTGGCCCTGACTTCCCTCCAGCCATCATCCCAACAGAGAATGAACTTTGAACATCATGGACCGAATGGACTCGGCAGCATTATAGGGATTGGTCCATGCACTAAGAAAATGATTTTTTCCTCTTGGTCTGTATGTATATGGATGTTTATATGTGGGAGAGCGATGGTGTATTGAAAATGTGGGATCTGAGCACGACGTGAATGGTATGGAATAAGGGGTGGATAATGTCCTGGATTCAGCAGTAGCAGTCATGTTTTTTTTCCTTTGTGGTAGCTGGTGCAGTGCTGTGTTTTGACTTCCAGCCTGAGAACAGTGTTGGTGAAGTCGATGTTTTCAGTTGTTGCTAAGTGATGTTTACCCTGACCAAGGACTTTGTGAGGCTCATGCTCTGCCAGGGAGGAGGGGAAGCTGTGAGGAAGCAGAGATGGGGCGCCTGACCCGGGCTAGCCAGGGAGGTATTCCATACCACAGCACGTCATGCCCGGGGTGGGGGGTAATTGGGAGTTACCTGGAAGGACACGGGCTTCCGGGTGGAACTCGTTTTCTTGGCCGGTGGTATCGTATTCTCTTCCCTTGTTATTTTCCCTTATCATTGTTGTAGTTGATAGTAGCGGTGGTGATTTGTTGCTGGACTGTTCTTGTCTCAACCCGTAGGAGTTGCACTCTTTCGATCCTCCTGCCCGTTCCTCCGGGAGCGGGGAAGGGGAGAGCCCCGGTGGGGGGGGGGGACGGACCTCGATTGTTGTCAGCTCGGCACCACTCACTGGGAGTGAGTGAACAAGTTACCTGACTGGGTTTAAACCACGACATTACTATTAATGGTTTTAATATTGATTACTTGTGGTATAACAAAATTTTCTGGAATTGTAAACGGAAAATATGTTGCAAAAAGAATTTGCAAAACGATAGAAAAAGGCGTATAGACATTTGTTAATACTGACAGACACCTTTTCAGGTTGACCAGAAGCCTTTCCAACTAGAAGCACATAAGCCCGGGAGGTAACAAAGATTGTTATAGGATGGTCGTGGGGATTTCAAAAGTATGTGCTGCATGAACTTATCTGTCCATTCTGAATCAATTCATGCTAAACTGCGAAAATTGCAGGAAAATATGCAAGAGCTTAGAATTATTGGAGGCAGATTGGATGAATGGTTAAATAACCTAGGAGTTACTGGATGGTTCAGGGGCATAATGAAACAAGGCCTTTTAATCTCAGCTGTAGGACTAAGGAACATGGATAGCTCTGTCATGAATAATACAGTAAAAGAATTTACTAACTTTATAGAAAAAGGGGGGATTGATGCAGAGAGTTGACCAATGTAGAGGGGGGTTGTACAGGGGGGTTGTACAAGGGGGTTAGAGGAATTTGCTTGCTTAAAGAAAAGTATTGTCTGTTGTAAATGCCTGGTCCTATTGATAAGGAAAAGCAGACACTTGGTCCTATTGATAAGCAGCTATTGATAAGGAAATGCAGGCACTTGATCCTATTGATAAGCAGCTATTGATAAGGAAAAGCAGACACCTAAATCTACTGATAAGGGGGAGAAGCAGATGGTTTATGGCTGGGATACCGACCAAACCTAAGGCCATATGTGAAGACTGAAAGGTGAAAAGTGCAAGAAGAGGAAGACTCATTTACTTCATCTTGAAGACCCCTACCCACAGGAGGAAGACTCAGTTACTTCATCTTGAGACCCCTGCCCATGACCAGAGGGGGCACTGCGCAGGTGCAGAGGACCTTCTGGCTCATTATAATACGAAGCGGGGATAGGACATGAATATGTATAGGCATGTTGTGCAACCTTATGAATATATATAACTTTAGAGAATAAATGTAGAGGGAAACAACACTGAGGTACGCATGACTTTGAGGAATTATCCCCGTGCGTCTCAGCGCTGAATAAAAAGCATACCTACTTTACAACTTTAACGAGTTGTGGAGTCAATCCGCGCATCATGGTATTATACACAAAATCACAACCTCTAATAATAGCTACTTTACAAGCCCACATATTCAGGATGTTACTTTTCATTTGCCCCCAAGTGATGTTTTGCAATCATTCGTTTTTTCTCTTCTATCTGCTTGGGCTATTTACGGTCAGCTCCTGTAGCTGAGGCATCAGGTTTTTCCATTCGTCTTGTCGAGCTCATGGCAAGGCTTGACAAACTTTGCAGGCAGTCGCCATGGACCTTGGACCTGTAGTCAGGTGGACACAAATATACCCCCTCCCCCAGGTTATCAGTTCCTGAGAAGCAGACAGGTTAAACTGCACATTTGCAGCATCATTGCTCCTTTTTTTTTTTTTTTCACCCTGCAAACGCTGGCCTGCTCGGCGGCAGCTACAGCCGCCTGCCTGCTTCAGCAGCAACTATAAATACCTGCCGGCAGCCGCACTTTTACATTAACCCTTTCATGCCCGAAATGTTAAACTGCTACCCGTTAAAAACTTTTACATGAACCCAACAATAAAAAAAATATGAGAAGCGGAGCTCCTCCAGGCAAGCGGTCTGGGGCTCCCAGGATATCCATCTCCCAGCCGGTCCTGCATTTGACAGAGACCTCCTGGCTGGCTTGCCAAATTGATACGCGAATTGACTCCACAACTCGTTAAAGTTGTAAAGTAGGCATGCTTTTTATTCAGCGCTGAGATGCATGGGGATAATTCCTCAAAGTCATGCGTGCCTCAGTGTTGTTTCCCTCTACATTTATTCTCTAAAGTTATGTATATTCATAAGGTTGCACAACACGCCTGTACGTATTCATGTCCTATCCCCGCTTCGTATTATAATGAGCCAGAAGGTCCTTTGCGCCTGTGCAGTGTCCCCTCTGGTCATGGGCAGGGGTCTCAAGATGAAGTAAATGAGTCTTCCTCTTCTTGAACTTTTCACCTTTTAGTCTTCACATATGGCCTTAGGGTTTGGTCAGTGTCCCAGCCATAAACCATCTGCTTCTCCCCCTTATCAGTCGATTCAGGCGTCTGCTTTTCCTTATCAATAGCTGCTTATCAATAGGACCAAGTGTCTGCTTTTCCTTATCAATAGAACCAGGTGTCTTTGTTCTGCTTAGTAGGCATTTACAACAGACAATACTTTTGTTTAAGCAATCGAATTCCTCTAACCCCCTTGTATAACCCCCCTGTACATTGGTCAACCCTCTGCATCACCACCACCGCTACACTCAGAGCAAGAGGGTGGTGGTAGGAAGGTAGAAATCCCCAGGGGCAGCTGGAGCCCCACTGCAGCACCCGCTGGCCGCCTTCACACTTACTGGGGCTGTGCCAGCCTCATGCTCAGCTCCGCATGCTTCCCTGGAGCTTGGGAATGCCCTGGTGGGCACCCATGGCCACATGCCCCACTGCCTGCAGTACTCCACTGCCTTCCCCTTTCCATCTGAAGCTGTCCCGGTGCAGGGAAAATCAAGGTGAAAGGAAGTGACAGCAATAACACATGATCAAAACACCACTGGTAGCTGCTGAACCAAAACCAGACCATTGCCTCCCAAAGCGGGTGCTGCCTTTTGGGCTGTAAGTAGTCAGGGCCCTGGGTGCTGCAAGCATGTGGCTGGGATGGGGCTTTTCTACGTAGATGTTCAAATCTACCTCTTCTATCCCAGGAAAATGTGGATGAGGGAGCAAAGGCAGGGGCAAGAAATGGGAAGGAGAGCAGTGGCCAAGCTGGGGAGATGGGAACTGCTGAGAGTTTGTGAAACACAAAGACAAATTCTTTAAGGAAAAAAAAGAAATCAAAGGGATGTGGAGAGGGAGATAACAGGGAAGACAGAGCAGGGAAATGGAGGGAGCAGAGAGGATGTGGACAGCAGGAGGCAGGAGTGAGGGCAGGGAGTTGGGGGAGCTGTCTGGTGCAGTCCCTATCGACTCTCTCCATCACAGTAGCCTAACCTCAAGTAGTTTTTCACCGAGATTGGAGCGATCAGGTAGGGCTGCCCTGGCAGGCAGCTACAGGGCTGTGAATAAGCACCTGCTTATCTCTGCCCAACAGCTGTGCAAGGCTGCAGATTGCCAGGAGGATGAGGAGCTGCTTGCCAGCTGCAATTTCCATATCAGTGTCCTGCAACAAATAAACACAACAGCCCCTTGGACAAAAGGTTAATTATCAATTTTCATAAGGGGAGAAGAGAGAGAAGCAGAATGGCTAGCCACAGGGGTATGCAGCACTCCCCATCCAGGTGCTGGGCTCTGTGCCCTGGGTGCAGTGTTCCGCAGCATCCCTGGGACTGTGCTGGCACCTTGGGGGGCTTCAGAGCAGGGAACGAGGGATGGGGACTGGGGACGAGGATGGGGACAGGATGGAGATGTAGATGGGGATGCAGATGGGGACAGGATGGGGATGTGGACAGAGATGGGGATGCAGATGGGGGCAGGTTGTTAAATAGGGCAGGGGTTGGTGCCAAGGGGCTGGGAATCTCCTCTTCTGCTGCAGCCATCCCTGTGCTGGGATGGTTTTCCCATCCAACAGTGTGGTCCTATACTGAGAACAACCTGTCCGTGGTACACAGCAATGCTACCAGCTCATATGGGAAAACGTGGAGTCCAAAAGTGCTGTACAAGGTAGCAGCCAACATGCTGCCAGGAAGCCTTGAGCCCACACGGCACAAGATTTAGCCACCGATATCCTCCTAAAAATAGCTGGGAGCTGAGAGGCTGGTGAGCTGCATCTGCTGCCACCAGGAGCAGAGAGGGCTGGGGTGCACAGGACTGGGGTGAATGGGGCTGGGGTGCATGGGGTGGGGTGAACGGGGCTGTGGTGAATGGAGCTGGGTTGCATGGGGCGGGGTGAACAGGGCTGGGGTGCACGGGACTGGGGTGAATGGGGCTGGGGTGCATGGAGCTGGGTTGCATGGGGCGGGGTGAACAGGGCTGGGGTGCACGGGGCTGGGGTGAATGGACCTGGGTTGCATGGGGCGGGGTGAAGAGGGCTGGGTGCATGGGGCTGGGTGTACGGGGCTGGGTGCACGGGGCTGGGGTGCACGGGGCTGGGGTGCACGAGGCTGGGTGCACAGAGCTGGGGTGCACAGGGCTGGCCCCAGCATGGTTCAGCTGCAGGAATGTTTGGAGCCACTGACATGGGAGAATGCAGCCACCCCTGTGCCAGCCTTATGTCAGGCAAAGGAGGAAACTGGGATGGAGATGAAATGCACTCATGGCTGGGACAGTCCTAATCCACCAGGGAATTAGATGTGTGGCTATGGCTAAGAATATTGGGGGCGAGTAGTATTTAGCCCTTTGGCAGGACTTTTGCGCACTGTTGTGGTTTAAGCCCACCTGGTAACTCAGAACCACACAGCTGCTCACTCACTACCCTCCTTTCTTCTCCCCTGCTCCCAGAGGGATAGGGAGGATAACTGCAAGAATGTAAATCCCATGGGTTGAGATACAAACAGTCCAGTAATTAAAGTATAATACAAAACTACTACTGCTACCACCAATAATAATGATGATAAGGGAAATAACAAGGGGAAAGAATAAAACTAAAAGGGTAAAGGAAAAGAAACCAATAAACACAAGTGATGAACAATACAGTTGCTCACCACCCACCGACTGATACCCATCCTGACCTGAGCAGTGATCTGGCCTTCTGGGTGACTCCCCCCAGTTTCTATACTGGGCATGATGTGCTGTGGTATGGAATACCCCTTTGGCTAGCTTGGGTCAGGTGTCCTGTCTCTGCTTCCTCCCAGCTTCCCGTGCCCCTCCTCACTGGCAGAGCATGAGACTAGAAAAGTCCTCGATCAGAGTAATTATTACTTAGCAACAACTAAAAACATTGGTGTGTTATCAACATTGTTCTCAGACTAAAGTCAAAAACACAGCTCTGCACCAGCTACTAAGAAGGAGAAAGATGACTGCTACAGCTGAACCCAGACATGCACTCAGGGCTTTGCAGCTCTGGCTTGATGGATGCTTGTAGGACCCCGGAGGGGCAAGCAAATGTATTTCACCATTAAACTTATGGTGAGAAGTTGGGGGCAGAGCTGGGGCTCAGAGAAACATGGTGCCTGGAAGGGATTGTTGTGGTCTCCAGTGTAGCCCTAACCTGCCCCACACTCTGAGAGGGATCTGGTCTCCAGCTGGCAAAACACACTAAAATATCACACTAAGTATATGGGGGAATGCAGGAGGTGTGTGAGCGGTCATCTGGGGTGGGAGATGTGCTCTCCTGCACATGAACACAGCACCCAGCATCTCTGCATGTTCCAGGGGTGCTCAGGCATCCTCCTGCATCCTCAGGACACCAAGCATCCCTGCATCCATCTGGGATGCTCAGCATCCCTGCACGTCCCTGGGGCACCCAGCATCCCTGGGGTGCTCAGGCATCCTCCTGCATCCTCAGGACACCAAGCATCCCTGCATCCCTGGGATGCTCAGCATCCCTGCACATCCCTGGGGCACCCAGCATCCCTGGGGTGCTCAAGCATCCTCCTGCATCCTCAGGGCACCAAGCATCCCTGGGGTGCTCAGGCATCTCCCTGCATCCCTGGAGCACCCAGCATCCCTACACCCCCAGGGTATCCATCATCCCTGCATCTCTGGGGTGCTCAAGCTTTATCTCCAGGGCATGCAGCATCCCCCAGCAACCCTGCATCTCCCTGGGGCACTCAGCCTTCCCCTTCATCCCCAGGCTATTTCTGGAGCTGAGCTGTGGCCATTGCCTCCCCAAAGATCAGGAAAAGGTTCCCAGCTCCTGCCGTAAAACATCCCAGGGTCATGAGTTCTGCAAATCAAAGCTGGTGGCAGTGCTGTGGGGCTGGGGGAGCAATGTCTCACAGCCTTGGGGTTGCAGAAGGTGGTAAGTGGGAAAGCCAGGCCAGAAAGACAGGGTGAAACCCCAGCCAATGTTTTACTGGGTCAATGAAAAGTGAAAAAACGGGTCTACAGAAGTTGTGGTTTACATGCTGTCCTGAGTTCAGCAGTAGCAGTCATTTTTTCTCCTTCTTGGTAGCTGGTGCAGTGCTGTGTTTTTGACTTTCGGCCTGGGAACGGTGCTGATAGCACCAATGTTTTTAGTTACTGCTCAAATGTTTGGTCTGGCCAAGGACTTTCTGAGCCTCATGCTCTGCCAGGGAGGAGGGGAAGCTGGGAGGAAGCAGAGACAGGACACCTGACCCAAACTGACCAAAGAAGTATTCCGTACCACAGCATGTCATGTAACTGAGAGTTACTCGGAAGGGCACGGGCTCTCTTTTGGGTCATACTCATTTCGGCAGGTGATATTCTATTCTCTTCCCTTGTTATTTTCTCTTATCATTATTATCATTGGTGGTAGCAGTAGTGATTTGTGTTATACCTTAGTTACTGGACTGTTCTTATCTCAACCTGTGGGAGTTACATTCTTTCAAATCTTCTCCCCATCCCTCCGGGAGTAGGGGGTGGGGAAGGAAAGAAAGAGGGAGGAAGGGGGGGGAGTGAGTGAACAAGCTGTGTGGCTGGGTTTAAACCACAACATACGCATGTAAGGACTAAGCGATGCAGTCACTGTTTTCCTTTCTAAAGTGAACATGGCTCTCTTGTTTCTGCTTGGAGGCATGAGGACAGGCTGTTCTGTGCAGACACGGCTGGAGGAGTCCCCTGCCCACAGAGCAGCACCCACCTGGGGCTGTGCCTGGGGGCACCATCCCTATAGTCATGCCAACACTGGTGGCATGGTGCCGGGCAGGGTGGCTGGGGTTTGCTTCCTGCAGCATCTTCCCGTGGGCACTGGGGCAAGCTCAGGGTGCTCAGCCAACGCTGCCAACCTCCCTCAGTGTGACATCAGGGTCATCTCCTGGTTCAGGGCCACCTCCACGCATGTGGGATGCTGGCCGGGGGACAGGGTGATGTACCCTGCAACAGCGTGGTGCGATGCTCACTAGGCCCTGGCCTTTCCCATCCATCCTGGCCATCACAGGATGGGGAGAGTGGTAAGAACTGGCCTGTTCCCATCATTTGACACCACTGCTCCCTGCCAGCAGCATATTTCCCTGCTGAAGTCAGAGCTTCCCAGCAAAACACCCGGTTCCTGCCAAGCACCATTCCACAAACATTTCCTATTTGGGATGTATGAGCCCACTGCATGCTGCATCCTCAGCCATGATGCTGTCCCCAGGGTGGCATGGGCTGAATGCACATGCATGTGCATGGCCAGCAGCATGGGTGAATGCACACGTGTGCATAGCTGGCGGTGTGGTTGAATGCACATGTGTGTGCATAGCTGGAGGAGCCCCAGTGAAGGTTGGAGCATTGTATCCTCAATTGTATTGAGAATACAATTGCTCACCGCCCACCGACCAATACCCAGCCCGACCCAAGCAGAGATCTGGGCCTTCCGGATAACTCCCCCCAGTTTCTATACTGGGCATGACGTGCTGTGGTATGGAATACCCCTTTGGCTAGTTTGGGTCATGTGTCCTGTCTCTGCTTCCTCTCGGCTACCTGTGCCCCTCCTCCCTGGCAGAGCATGAGACTGAAGAAGTCCTTGATCAGAGTAAGCATTACTTAGCAACAACTAAAACCATCGGTGTTATCAGCGTTGTTCCCAGGTTGAAAGTCAAAAACACAGCACTGCACCAGTGTCCTGGGTTCAGCAGTAGCAGCCATTTTTTCTCCTTCTTAGTAGCTGGTGCAGCACTGTGTTTTTGACTTTCAGCATGGGAACAGCGCTGATAACACTGATGTTTTTAGTTACTGCTCAAATGTTTAGTCTGACCAAGAACTTTGTGAGTCTCATGCTCTGCCAGGGAGGAGGGGAAGCCGGGAGGAAGCAAAGAGAGGACACCTGACCCAAGCTAGCCAAAGAGGTATTCCATACCACAGCATGTCATGCCCGGGATGTAACTGGGAGTTACCTGTGTTATAAAAATTTAGCCTTGGCCGTGATCTGATTTAATTATTTTATTACAATTGATTAATATCAAGAGGCAATAAGCAAGCAGCGCTGGGTGCGTGGGGAGTCTCCGCTCCGCCAACAACGCACACCGGGGTTTTTGGGGTCCAGTCTCTTATACTTCTCGGTCCAGGGTTTCAGTTCCTGGGTTTGAGTTTCAGCCAATCCTGTTGTCTTCTTTGTCCGAAACGCGATGTGGCTCCTTTTCATTTGTTTCTGTCCCGTTGCTGGGGTCTTCTCTCCAGGTGAAGAAACATACTGAAACTTCTCGGCAATACATTAACAGGAAAATGTCTATCACAAGCTTAACCACGATCTTAGACCCGTATATTTCATTCCTTATATGGTTACTTGTTTAGTGCATAGGTTTCACCACATCCCGTAACAGGATGTGTCTCCTTGGTTACCTATCCCCCCTTAAAGCATTCAAGCAGCTAAACAAAGCTAAAAGCGTTCCTTATTGTTTTAACAGTCTAAATGATTAAAGAGGGGACTAAGTTATTCCCTCGTTTCTTCTTCTTTCTCATCATCGCTTTGACAGAAATATCCATCATAGTCATGAGCATTATTACACATCTCACACATGGTATAATGATCACAGGGGGACATAGTACAATAGTGACCAGCACTCCCAAGTTCCTGACACGAATCGTTCTGGCATTTCTTACAATTCCCCCATTTGTTTTTTTGGAAGTCATTGATTCGTGTCCTGGCTTCTAATTTCATAATGGCTTTTCGAGCTGCAGATAATATTGGAGTCTCCCTTGTTTTGAACACCATCAATGAATGGGTTTCCCCCTGATTGGTTTTCTCAGATTCCAATGGTATAGCAGTGAATTGCATATTTTGAACAACTGTCTGTATCAATTTAGTAAAACACGGAATTACACATGGGATGATCAACAGTCCTCCAATTATTCCCAATATCACTATTCCAATTTTAGTCATCCAATCTCCATTGAAAAATTGTCCCCAAGATCCTAATCATAGAATCATAGAATCATAGAATAGTTAGGGTTGGAAAGGACCTTAAGATCATCTAGTTCCAAGCCCCCTGCCATGGGCAGGGACACCTCACACTAAACCATGTCACCCAAGGCTCTGTCCAACCTGGTCTTGAACACCGCCAGGGATGGAGCATTCACAGCCTCCCTGGGAAACTCATTCCAGTGCCTCACCACCCTCACAGTAAAGAATTTTCTGGTGGCTGAACTGGAACTAGACTGACAAGGGACCTGGGGAATCTACCCTAGTAGTTCCACTGGTTAAATTAAAACAGTGGAATTTTAGTGGATACAGGAGCAACTTATTCGGCGTTAATTCGGAGGGAAAAGAATTTGTTACAGATGTATCCCTCCAATATTGATTCCATTCCAGGTTTGTACTGGAACATGGGCTATCTTTTTCATTTCTCTTACTAATTCATTTATGGCTTTTCCTTCATCGTCTATTTCTAGACAGCAATTACTAAGGTTAAATTTTCCACAGACTCCTCCTTCTTGAGCTAACAGATAATCTAGAGCTAGGCGATTCTGATATATTGCAGTTCTCATTTTTGTATTTTGCTTTGCAACCAATCCTAGTGCATTTCCGTTTTTATTTACTACTATTTCCACTACAGCTTGCAGCCTTATAATTCTATTCAGCGTATATATATGGGGGTTCTGTATCCCCAAGACCCATCTTCAGCCCAAGTGGCTGGATCATAATATGAAATTATTCGTTCAGGTGGCCATTCATTGTCCTTCAAATTACCGATTTGCAATTCCCTTTTGTGTCGTTTTCTCCTTAGCTCATTTGTTTCTGTGTATACTGGAATCCCTAATCGTTCCCCTTTGCCTATGGGTAATAAAAAGAAACTAGGTCTGATTGTTCCCAGTATACATGATCCTGTCCAATTTTGAGGTAAAAATGCAAAGGCTATTTTACCACAAATCCAATAATGTCCATCTGGGGCAGGCCACCCATTTGGTATATTAGTTCCATTAGTCCAGTTATTGAATTTCTGATTCATTTCTATAGGATTCCCCCATTTCTCCCAGTTTTTCTTTGTTTTGTTCCATATATAGCCTCCTTCACAAAGTAAATTTCCTACTGGTCTTCCACCATTTTCTAAGTTTTGCCAACAACTTCTCCCTACTATATTTGTTTGTAAAACCCGTTGTTGTTGCCTGTTATTCCTTTCTCGATTTTTCCAAATCGCAGAATTGCTTATATTACTTTCCTGTGCTTCCCAGGGCCATCTTTCCCCCTGGTTAGTTCCTCCACAGACACAGCAGTCGGTTACATTCAACACTTTGGCTATATTTTCGGTGAGATTTACAAAGATTTTTAGCAACTGTGGGAATTTCATATTGGACTCCTGTTTCCATTTCATGATAAAATGAATTGAATAATAAATGATGTTGGATCGATTCTCTAATGCTCTCTTTAAATATAATTTGAATCATATGGGCCAGTGCCTGAAGCCCATATGAAAATCCCAAACTCTTTGATGTTTTGCTTTTTCCATTTTCCTATATGTAAAGTTAAATTGAGTGGAGAACATTCATTTGGTCCACAGTCCGGTTTAGCAGGAATATTTCAAATTGAAGCTTCTAAATTTGGATAACAGTATTCATAACCCCAATTTGCGGTGGACCAACCTACACAAGCCCATCCATAATCACAGTGGGAAGTACACGTAACTCCGTCCATTTTTTTAGTTCCCAGACACATATATTTTTCTAAGGTGCCGTAGTATCTTCTCCATCCTATATCTCCACACCCTGTATAAGATCTGAACAGGGTTAAAGGGGGGTTCTTTATTGCTTCACAAACATCAAAAATTATAGATACGGAGGAGTTAAGATGGGGAAACTTATTACTAGTACCAAGCAATTTGCCTAATTTATTTCTCCCGGATCGAAAATTTATTCCTCCTGTTCTTAGTTCAACCCAATATAGATAGGGAAGTTCTTTTGGATCAAAACACACAATCCTATTCTCCTTTTCTTTGCAAAGTTTATACTGAGTTTGGTTGAATACACAATTGCCAATTATTGTTCCTTTGCGTTCATACAGGGTGTGATAGACTAGTGCTTGAGAGGTTACTCTCCCTCGTCGGGTTGTGGTAATGCATTTGTCACAGTTGTCGTTTTTATTAGCCGTGGCATTTGTCCATATGGGCCCGAGCAGAGCCACCACCAAAAGAGGTCCGGTTAGGATCATAGTGCTCAGCGGTCACAGCCCCAGGGGTTGCAGCCCTGGGCAGACCCTTTTCAGCTGCAGCACCAATTCCCTCCGGTCTTGCCCTCTCTGGCAGGTTAGAGGGATATTTCCCGTCGGCTAGTACGACAATAATATCTGACCCACAACAGCTGTTCCAACGGGGTTGTAGTTTCACACCGAATGCAAAAGAACTGTAATTGATTTCTCAAAAATTGTTCTTGATCTCCTCTACAAGTAATAATATATTTTGAGCAATTGGGACACCTTGCCCTAATATACAGATTACAATGTTTACATATAGGACATGGACTGGTATTGGCTCTTATTCTATTATCTATTGAAATGATTTCAGTTATGCCTACTTTTCCCATATCATATTTACAGGAGTCATTATGAATTCCCTCAGTTATTCAGTTAAGTCTTCTTGAGGGTTAGCTCAGTGTCTCCAGGTTCAGTCACGGCTTTCCATTCTCCTATGGGTCCTTTCACTCGTGATGCGTGTGTCCACCCCTTTTCAGCAGTTCTTATTGCCGTTTCTGTGGTTAAAAGAACAAGAAATGGTCCTTCCCAATGAGGGGACAAACTTTCTTCTTTCCAGCTTTTTATTAATACTTTGTCCTCCGGTTGAATTTTATGTATTGAAAATTCTAAGGGAGTGCTTTGTGCTAGCATTCCTCTGGCCCTGAGTTCTTGCATGTTCTTATTTAAAATGGTGATATAACGTTGAATAGTAGCATCCTCTAACTTGGGATGATCAATTGGTAATCCTTGAGTATAGGGCATCCCATATAACATCTCAAAAGGCGAAATTCCGGTAATTGAATTTGGCATAGTTCTAATATTTAATAAGGCCAGAGGAAGGCATTTGATCATTTTAGTTTCGATCATTAATTTGGTAATTGATGTTTCAAAGTTTGATTCATTCTTTCTACTCTTCCAGAACTTTGGGGATGCCAAGGGGTGTGATACTCCCATTGTATTCCCAAAGCAGTTATAACACTTTTAAGGACTTTAGAGGTAAAATGGGATCCCTGGTCCCAATCTATTACTTCAATCATTCCATACCTAGGAATGATGTTTTCGAGTAATTGTTTTGCCACTACCTGAGCGGTCGCCCTAGCAGTGGGTATGGCTTCAACCCAATGTGTTAATTGATCTATTATTACTAGCAGATATTTATACCGTCCTACTTTTGGTAGTTAGGTAAAATCAATCTGTATCCTTTCAAAGGGTTGGTGGGCCAAAGGTCTTCCCCCTTTTGGAGCTTGTCTCATTTGTTTTTTGTTAACTTTCTGACAAGTTAGACACCCTTGTGTTTCTTGTTTGGCTATTTCAAAAATCCCTATACATCCATAAAATTTTAAAAATTGATCAGTAAGTGCTCTCGTTCCCCAATGTGTTTGTTGATGTAATCTATGTAATATTCTTCTAGCATAACTTTTAGGTAACATTTCTCTCCCATCAGGTAATACCCATTTATTGTCTTCTAATTTAGCTCCTAATCTTTCATATTCTTTTATCTCCTTTTGAGAATATACCTTTGGGTCATCGACCTGCTTTTCCTTCTCTTCTATATACTCACTAGTTGTCAGAGTTAATAGAGCCGCCCGTTTTGCTTCTTCATCTGCTAAATTATTCCCTCTGGTTCTGAATTGTAATCCCTTTTGATGTCCTCTAACATGAGTTACGGCTCTTGCTTCAGGTTCCCTTATAGCTTGTAATATTTGTTTTATTAATTCCTCATGCACTAATCCTTTTCCCTGGGTATTTATCAAACCTCTTTCCTCCCATATTTTACCAAAGGTGTGCACGATTCCAAAAGCATATTTAGAGTCTGTAAAGATGGTCCCCTTTTTGTTCCGTAATCTCTTTAATGCTCTTAACAAAGCATATAATTCGCAGGCTTGTGCCGACCAGCTAGGGTTCAATGGGCCCGATTCTATTATTTTCCATTTTATTCCATCTACAATTGCATACCCTGATTTTCTTTTCCCCTCGATTACTTGTGAGGATCCATCCACAAACAACTTTTCCCCTTCTTCTAACTCTTCTTCCTCTAGATCTGGTCTGATTTTTATTTGCAGTTCTATCACATCTATACAGTCATGAGTGGATACTTCTCCCGATTCTCCAAATAAGAATTGTGCTGGATTTTGAGCTATTGTAGATCGTAATTCCAAATCGGGAGAATGGACTAAAATAGTGTCATGTTTTAATATCCTATTGTCTGTGAGCCATTTGTCTGCTTTTTGTTGGTGGATTCCCTGAATGTCGTGTGGGGTATAGACCACTAGGGATCCTCCAAAGGTCACTTTTCTAGCCTCTTGGATTAATAAAGCCACCGCTACTATTGCCCGTAGACACGTTGGCCAGCCTTTACTTACAGGGTCCAACAATTCTGAGAAATATCCAACGGGCTTTTTACTTCCTGCCCAATCTTGGGTTAATACCCCATATGCAGTATGATTACTCGTATCTACAAACAGTTGAAATAGTTTATTTAAATCCGGAAGGTTTAATACAGGAGCTCTCACTAAAGTATCTTTAATGTGTTGGAATTTTTCCTCATCCTCTGGGGACCACTTTACTATATTTAGTGTGAGTTTTTCATATAAAAATTTTACTTTCTCACTAAATCCTTCTATCCACTGTCTACAATATCCTAATAATCCCAGTAACTGTCGAATCTCCCTCTTTGTCCTTGGGGCAGGTAGGGCTATAATTCCTGCCACCCGATCTGGGTCTAGTTTCTTTTTCCCTTTACTGATCCAGTGTCCCAAATATTTCACCTCCGGTTCTGTAAATTGCAATTTGGATTTTGAAACTTTCAATCCCTTTTTCCCAAGAAAATTCAGTAGACTTATAGTGTTTTCTCTGACTTCGTCCTCCAATGATCCAGCTATCAGTAAATCATCTGCTTATTGTAGGAGTTTTGCATTGCCTTCAGTTTTGAAGGACGTTAACAAATTCTCCAAAGCTTGTCCAAATAAATTTGGTGATTCAGTAAAGCCCTGGGGTAATACTGTCCACCTTAATTGCTGTTTTCTACCTGTCTCCGGATCTTCCCATTCAAAGGCAAAATAATCTCTACTTTCTTCAGCTAAAAGACAGGCCCAGAAAGCGTCTTTTAAATCAATTACACTGTACCAGGTGTGCTCTGGTGATACCTGATTCAATAAGGTGTATGGATTTGCCACCACAGGAAACCGGGTAACAGTTCTCTGATTAACTGCTCTTAAATCTTGAACTAACCGACAAACTCCCATCGGGTTTCCTGACCGGGAGAATCGGAGTATTATGTGGTGACATGCAGGGTTCTAAAGTTCCTTTTTTGCATCAAATCTTCAATTATTGGTTTCAATCCCTTCCTTCCCTCTAAAGAAATCGGATATTGTCTGACCCTAATGGGTTCTTTTGGATTCGTTATTTCTACTTTCAGTGGTTCAATATCTAATTTTCCTATTTCCCCTTTATTATGCCAAATTTCCGAATTTATACGCTCCTCATCCTTCTTTGTTAATTGATATAAGTTTACCATATTTTCTCCCTTCTCCACCCCCAAATTTATTCCTAACTTTATAATTAAATCTCGTCCCAATAGGTTGTTCCCTGCTTCTTCCACCAACAAAAAATCTCCTATACAAATTTTCTTTTCAGATTCAATTTCCACATTTTTGATAACGGGAACCTTAAAAGGTTCTCCTTTTGCTCCCACTACTAGAGCGGTATCTTTACTTATTTGGCATCCTCTAGGTACACACTGGACCGTAGATCTTTCTGCCCCAGTATCAACTAAAAACGTTATTTCTTCTCCCTGGGGACCTATCTTTAAATTTATCAAGGGCTCAGGTGATGCTCTTGTCCCCAGAATGTATAGCCCCTGACACCCCTATTCTTCCTCTTTAAACATTTTCTCATCTCGCATCCGCTTCCTACAATCTTTCTTAAGGTGTCCTTTTTTTCCCACAATCTTTCTTAAGGTGTCCTTTTTTTCCCACAATAATAACACTCTGGTATTTCCCCAGAAATGGTCTTAATCTTTTCCCTTGGTTCTGTCTGTCTTCTTTCTCAATACCCGGGTTTTGAAACCTTGGGTACGGGTCTAGGTTGTTCTCGCCTCTGAGTTTCTCGTATCGCTGCTACAAATATTTTTGCTTTTGCTTCCTGTTTTTCTTCATCTCTCCGTACGTAAACTTTCTGAGCTTCTCTTAACAATTCCTGGAGCCCACGATCTTGCCAATTGTCTAGTTTTTCTAATTTCTTTCTAATATCCCCCCAGGACCGTGCCACAAATTGGGTTCTTAAAAGTGCTTCCCCTACCGGGGAAGCTGGATCCACACCGGAATACATTTGTAACGTTTTTCTTAGCCTTTCTAACCAATCAGTAGGGGACTCATCTTTTTCCTGATGTTCACTAAAGGCTTTATTAATATTCTGTCCCCTCGGAACTGCCTCTCTGATTCCTTGGATAACAATTTCTCTCAAATTCATCATATTTTGTCTCTGTTGGTCATTTTGGTTATTCCAATTGGGATTCTGATTAGGCCAGTTTTGTTCTCCGGGAGGACCCTGTTGATGTTGTCTCTCCCAGATTGGCATTCCGGCTTGTCTGATCATAGATCTTTCTTCTACGGTAAATAATATTCCCAATATCTACTGCATTTCCTCCCAAGTATAAATATTAGGTCCTAAAAACTGGTCTAGTTGTTCAGAGACCCCTTAAGGGTCATCTAACAACCGACCCATTTCTTTTTTAAAGGTTCTTACATCTCCCGTGTTTAACGGTACTGCTACAAATCCAGTTCCTCCCCTATTTCCTCCCATCGGGACCTCTCGGAGGGGTACTAAAGTTACCCTCTCTCCTATTTCCTCATGAGGATTCTCGTTTTCTTGGATTTTTGTTTTACTTCTGGTACAACTAGAGGGAGGGGAAGATGGGGGAGCCGACAGAACAGGAACGGGTGGTATTGGAGGATAAATACCTCATTCATTTCCCGGGTCCTGTCCCTGGTAAGGGGGTGGTATAGGGGGTAAATTATCTAACGGCTCCCATGATGGTTTACTTGGTTTGTTCCCCTTTTTCTTTTCTTTCAAGGGAAACAACAAGACCGTTATAGATGATCCCTTCCACAATGCTGCATAATCACTTTCCTCCTGATTAAAAGGTACTTTGCCATTCACATATAAATTTAGAGCCTGACATATCCAATCATCAAAAGACCCAAATATTGGCCAATATAAATGGTCAGGCCGAATTTCTTCTCTAGTCCACACTTCCATACAGTAATGGATTATTTTTCCTTACTTTTTCCTTTCTGGGATGGCCAAGAATCCCAGTACTTAAGCATCATCCCCAAGGGACTGTCTGGGGGTATATCTGGTAATTCGCTCCCTGCCTTATTCCTGGGGCCTCTCCATGGGCCCCGAACCCCGGGACCTCTCCATGGGCCCCTTCCTGGGTTAGAGCTATGACTGTTACTCTGACCCATTTCCTGCCGGGTGTGTTTTCTCTCAATCAACCACAATCGCTTCCCTCCTTCAGCGGCCAAGTCCTTTGCGGGAGATTGGAAACGCTCTTAGAAGAGGTCCTCACCCGCTTCACAAATACTAATATCCTGACCTGTGCCTTCACAGATTCAGAATACTTGGTTCGTGTCTCATCACACACTCCTTCTCTTCACCGACCGGTTTCCTTACTGAAACCACAGTTAGAGGATAACCACGCAACTTTGTTGCGTATCACACACACACACACACATGCACACCGTCTCGTCGATGACTGGTTTCCTTACTGAAACCACGGTTAGAGGATAACCACGCAACTTTGTTGTGCTTCACACACCGGCCTCCCACCCAAACGAACGATACTTACAGTCTGCTGTTCCCGTCCGGATCTTCATGCACAAGAATTACGGGTAATTTACACTGCAGTTTTCAGGGAGCTTGAATTCCTTGGTTATTGCCTCTCTGTTCGTTGATCTCATGAGACTGCCCAGGACTACAGTCCCCAAGCCACAATTTGTGGGGGCGCCCCTCGTAAGAGCTATAGTCCCAAACAGTCACAGAGATCACGTCAGGGTCACCAATTTTGTTATAAAAATTTAGACTTGGCCATGATATGATTTAATTATTACAATTGATTAAGATCAAGAGGCAATAAGCAAGCAGAGCTGGGTGCGTGGGGAGTCTCTGCTCCGCCAACAGCGCACACCGGGGCTTTTGGGGTCCAGTCTCTTATACTTCCCGGTCCAGGGTTTCAGTTCCTGGGTTTGAGTTTCAGCCAATCCTGTTGTCTTCTTTGTCCGAAACGCGATGTGGCTCCTTTTCATTTGTTTCTGTCCCGTTGCTGGGGTCTTCTCTCCAGGAGAAGAAACATACTGAAACTTCTCGGCAATACATTAACAGGAAAATGTCTATCACAAGCTTAACCACGATCTTAGACCCGTATATTTCATTCCTTGTATGGTTACTTGTTTAGTGCATAGGTTTCACCACATCCCGTAACAGGATGTGTCTCCTTGGTTACCTATCCCCCCTTAAAGCGTTCAAGCAGCTAAACAAAGCTAAAAGCGTTCCTTATTGTTTTAACATAATTAAAGCGCTCCTTATTGTTGTAACCTATACATCCCATCCCACATGCTAGTTGGGTGCCTGGCTCTAAAGCTTCAGATGTGTCCTGGGTTCAGCAGTAGCAGTCATTTTTCTCCTTCTTACTAGCTGGTGCAGTGCTGTGCTTGACTTTCAGACTGGGAACAACGCTGATAACACACCGATGTTTTTAGATGTTGCTAAGTAATGTTTACTCTGACCAAGGACTTTCTGAGTCTCATGTTCTGCCAGGGAGGAGGGGAAGCCGGGAGGAAGCAGAGACAGGACATCTGACCCAAACAAGCCAAAGAAGTATTCCATACCACAGAACGTCATGCCCAGTATATATACTGGGGGCAGTTACCCGGAAGGGTTAGATCACAGCTCGGGTCGGGCGGGGCATCGGTCGGTAGGTGGTGAGTGGTTGTATTCTCTTCCCTTGTTATTTCCCTTATCATTAATATTACTGGTGGTAGCAGTAGTAGTGGTTTGTGTTATGCTGTAGTTACTGGACGGCTCTTATCTCAACCCATGGGAGATACATTCTTTCAATTCTCTTCCCCATCCCTCTGGGAGAGGGGGGAGGAAGGAGGGGGGGATTGAGCGAGTGGCTGCATGGTTCTGAGATAGCGGCTGGGCTTAAACCACGACAGTTCTTTGTGGCGCCCAACATGGGGCACGAAGGGTTGAGATAACAACAGATGTGAGCAGAGTGTCTCTAATCGTATTTGTGATAAGCATTCATTGTTTTGGATTAATAGTCACTCGTCACAATGCTGATTTATTGGTTCTCAGAGTTCTTGCACTTGATCTCACAGTTTCAGCATGTCGCACCTTAGTTAGAGCCAGTATTTGCTGGTTTAGTGCTTATCAGCTGGGGGGCCTGGCCTAAGGTTCTTGTTTCGCTGTACTTCATGGCAATGACTTGTAATACAATAGACTCACTGATCATGAAACTAGGCTGGCTTGCGCTCCCAGTGTGGTCAACACGTCTATACTTTTGAAGGCATATAATGGAATATTTCAGCAATTACACCTTTTTTTTCCCTTCTCAGGTTGTCAGCCTATGAAGGAGACATTCCCTTACGCCCCCCGCTCCCCCACCAGACTATTCACAGCATCATTTGAGAGTTCTGAAGGTTTTGAATGGCCTTTGGGTACCCTTGAGACCCACCTGCTGATTGTGATGGGGATCACCATGTTGGCACATATACAGAGTGTGTTTTAACCACGGACATACCATCCTGAGAACGGCCCATTTCGTCTGACCTTGAAAGTTAAGCAGGTTTGGGTTTGGGTCTGGTCTAGGGTTAGATGACGATATAGGAGGACCAAAAGATTTTCCCCGAGGCTGGACAGTGAGACAAGGGGGCACAAAATCACAAAATGGAATATAGAAACCTCTCAAATTAGTTTTAAGTAATGTTAAGTTTGATGGCTTTGTAACAGTAGCAATGGAAAATTACTGAGGTGCGTGATACACAGAAGAAAAAGCAGAGTACAGCTAGAGATCATACTGAGAATTGTCATAAGATAAATGTTATAGTTGATACAGTTTAAGAAAAACATTCTAGAACAGGACACAGGGTAAGGAGTATCTGGGAACTGCAGGTGTCCAGGATGGGCTACAGTGAAACTAACTGATAAGTGGGAGGATAGGAGGATTATTATGTCTCTGGTGCTAACGAACCAATTAAACTGGTATGAGCATCTACTGCGCATGCTTCAAAGGCTGCCAGAAGTGATGAAGATTGTTGGAGGAAGTAAACGACCCTCAGAGACCACCACCACAATTCTGTACGCATGCGAGGAACTCTCTGGAAAATGATGTAATCCACACGTAGCCTCATGAATACGTATGTATGCCCAGTGGCTATAAAAGGACGGCTTGTGTGGCAATTGGGGGACACACGTTAGGAGGAGCTATCCCCCGTGTCTCCCGGTGCCGCAATAAAGAATACCTGCTTGTCCTCTTGAAAACTTTGTTGGCGAGTTTGTTCCTGGAGTTTTCCACAAATCAATTTGGCGACCCTGATGGGACCCTCTCTGCTCTGCTGCAGGACCCGCTGAGGACAGGGCTCCCTAGGGCACTTAGGAATTTTTCCCGGTGGGACCCCTCAACTCATTCGGATCACCGCCGGAACAGACAAGGACCATCTAATAAAAAGGTATTCTTTTCTTTTGTATAGTCTGTAAGGTACAGGGGGCATCTTGCATAAAGACTAAATTGGTAATTGGGTGGGTTTGGTAAGCGTACGCAAGGTTTGGAAGCCTTCCATAAATCGAGATAGGAAATCTCATAGGTAAAGGCGTATACCCGGGTGGTAGCGTCCGTTTGGTATACACCCACAAAAAACAATCTAAAAACCAGACCCAAACCACATAATTGGCTCCATCCTCTTCCCAAGAGGAAGGTCAGAAATCCATGAGGCTGATGAAGGAAAAGCTCCCCAGCAGTCAGATCTAGAGCTGCAACCCAAGACTTTCTCCACTGATCTGAAGAAGAAAAGAGTCTTTAGAAAGGCCTTTAGGACCTTCTTATGAGCAAGAGAAAGCAGCATCCAGCTTCCATAGAAAACTGGCAAAGCTGAGGGAGCTTCACAGGTCAAGCAGGGCAGGTCCATCCTCACAGTGGGGTGGAAGACATTTGGACACCTAGAAAGCAAACTAAACCCTCCAGTGCAGCCCTTTTTCTATGGGATGAGAATGAGCCTTAATGGTTTGGGAGAGCTCCTCCCTCCTGAGGACAGTGTTCTCTAGAATAAGACTGTTCTTGATGAAAATGCAATCTCCTAAGCAAAGCTAAGGTGAGCTCCTCTGGGACACCTGCAGGATGTGCAGATGGAGGGGATCCAGTCTTCCCTCCTGCAGCACAGCACATGGCTGCCTCCCCAGTAATCCTCACAGCCAGGCAGATGGCCTTCTTTAAATTAATCTTTTTTATTTGAGTAGGCATATTGTGAGATCACTGCAATCCCATCTCCTCATTTCAGTTCTGTCGGCATCACCAGGGTAGTCCAATCCTTTCTAGCATGGAAAATACCAAGGCAGCAGCCTTGCCCGACCCCTAAAGAACAACAAAACCAGCATCCTGAAGCACTGCAGCATTGCTCAGCTGTGAGCTGTGCCAAAAAGCACAGCTACTCGGCTCCTTCACCCCTCCAAGAGCTGGATTCACCCTTCTGCCCCAGCTAACCTAGACTGAACCCCCAAAGCCAGGCACAGCTCAGACTGGCCAGGCTGCGAGTGTGATGGCCACACAAATCCCTGCAGGTCTCCAGGTGCTTCTTTCACCTCCAAAGCTCTTCTCTGCTTCCTACCACAGCGCCAAAGGTGCTGGGGCATCAGTAAAGCTAATCCACAGCGAGCTCACAGATGTATGAGCAACAGGAGGTGTGCCAGAGAATAGCTCCAGGCCTGCACTGGGGATGACGGATGCCAGGACAGCAGCATGGATGGGATCTGCTGTGCCATCACTGTGGGCTCGCTTCAGTCCTTCCCCCCCCATTCCAGGTGCCCACAGGTCTCCTGAGGTGCTCATGTCCCAGCCAGACCAGCCACCAGGATCCTGCCAAACCCACAGGCACTGGGGTGATGCAAACAGCACATGATGGGCAGGTGATATTTCTAGCACAGATCTCCAGGAGGACACTCCTGCTGAAGCCCTTCTCCATCCTCTCACCCATGCCAGATGGAAGGTGCAAAGCCAGAGCATGGCCAGAGCAAGGGGCAGCTATCTCCATCCTGGGGACATAGGGTCTTGACCCAAATACATAAGAAACCCCCTACCCAGCCGCTCACCTGTATGTCCTCCCTCGCACCCTCGGGTGCTGCCCTCCGTAGTAGCCTCCGTGCTGGGCCAGGCCTCCCCGGGTTTGGAAGCAGCCCTGGTAGCCCCCACGGTCAGTGGTGCTGATGCCCGGCACATTGGTCCTCTTGGGCAGCACCTAGAAGGCAAAGGGTGGCTCAGCCAGCACCAAGTTTTGGCACAGCTCCATTCAAACAGAGCTGGGAGAGATAGATGCAGCACCCCAGGGCTTCATCCAGCTCTTACCTTAATGACACGGCCTCTGAACACACTCTTATCCAGCTCCAACGCAGTCTTCACAGAGCTCTTCTCTTCAAATTCAATGTAGGCATACCTACAAGGGGATGGGTTGAATAGAGCCCCAGGGCACCCCACTGCTCCCAAAGGCTGGGGAGCACAGGGCAGCATCCTCAAGACCCCAATCCCAGAGCACACCACTGACCCTTTGGGATGCCCTGAGAACTTGTCACAGAGGATGGTCACTCGGTTGATCTCCCCGCAGCTGTGGAAGTGAGACTCCAGCTCTTCTGCCGTGCCCCCATAATCTACCTGCAACGACAGTCCCAAGCCCTCCAGTGCTACCAGCCAGCCCCCCAGCTTGTGGGTCTGCAATCACACAACGTCACGAGAGACAAAGGGCCCAGCTGACCCCTCTCACACCATGCCACCATAGCTTCACCACCTCTTGAGGTGCAGCAGACCCAGATGAATTTTCCAGCCTAGAAGCCCAAATCCAAGAGACAGCTCCCCTGGCTTTGAGGGAACAAGAAACGCCACAAAACCAGCAGCTTCCAGCAGCGTAGTTTGGGGAGCTGACACTTGCAACAGATTATCTGCAAGTAGTTGAAAATCATAGGCAGATGCTGAGCCACATTCCCAGTCTGGGCTGGGCAGAGGAGAAGCATTTGGGATGGGACCAGCCAGCCTTCAGTGGGGGGTGGAAAGGCCCCCGGTGAGAAGGTTCTCAGACATACATCCAGCTGGACCAGGAGTAGGGAGATGGGCTCTGCTCCAGGGTCTCCCACTTACATTGCCCACATAGATGGATCGCTGGTCAACCTCCATCTTCTTGGTTGTCTTTGGGAAGAGACCTGCAGAGACAAGGGCTGCTTTGCCATGCTGGAGTTATGGGAGCCCTTTGGCAGAGGGGTGTCTGTGGAAGTCTTCTACCAGCACAACCACCACTGAGCTGACACACTATAAAGCTCCTTGAGTCCCTGTCACGTCCAGGCATACCCAAATACCCACACGGCTGTCTCTGCCTCCTCCTCCTCCTCCATCCCCTTGCCCCCTTTCTCTTCAGAAAGCCCCCAAACCACAGGGTAACTGCTCTACTGGGGCAGTTGATAATAAACTCAATTAAGTAACTGAATTAAATGTAATTAATTTACTGCATCTTGGTCTGCACAGGTAGGAGCTAAGAGTGGATAGCACCATGTCACACCCGGGACCCCATCCCTCATCCACCTTACATGTCCAGCCTCAGGCTGCCTGGAGAGGCAGAGCCACATGCTCTGGCTCCAGTTACCACCCTGTGCTCTAGTGTTGGCCCTGAGGGGACAGCAGCACCCAGGGACAGCCCATACCTCCCTCCAAGTTCACAATAAAGCGTTTCTCAGCTTCCAGCTGCAGCTCCTTTATCCGCTCATCCTCTTTCTCCATCTCTTGCACTCTGGCGTTGATGGCCTCCAGCTCCTGAAACCCCAACCAAGACTTGCATGAGCAGTACACTGAGCAGGGACACCCTGATCCCACCGCCCAATCTGGGCTGGGACGTTGCAGTGCTGCACAACATGCACCTCCACCCACAGTTCCCTCCCAGGCGGGGGACAAGGGTAGCCTGAGGACAACAGCCTGTCACACAAAAGGGGAGTTCAGCTCCCAGCTCCACTAGGGAGAAAAAAAACAGATAATACTTCCTTTCCCATACTTTTGAAGCAGTATGGGCAGAGATGCCAGAGGGAACCAGAGATTTAAGCTGGTGATGAACAGGAGCCAGGTACTCTTGCTCAGCCAGAAAAACACCTCAGTAGTGAAAGCTAAGCAGCAGGAGAGTGACAATTCAGGTTCCAACTTCTCAGCTCAGGGATTTTAACATCAGGGCCCAAGATTTTTAATTTTTAGAAGCACTTGAACAGAGGTGTAGAAAGCTTCCCATTTCCTTAGAGAAACAAGGAAAACTGATTCCACACTCACTGGGTTCTGCACAACCAGCTCCTCCACACTGTCCCCGTCCAGGTGGCTCAAGTCCAAGTCATCATCTACAGTCTTCCACAGAGCTGCCATCTCTGCCACATCCCAGGATGCCTCCACTGCTGCCAGGGACAGCAGGTCCTACAACCAGATCCCTGAAGTGTCCAGGAAGAGAGGACTGGGCAGGAAGAAAGGCAAAAAGCCATTTAAGAGAAAAAAAAAAAAAAACAGCCATTTAACTTAGAACTAAAGCAGAACGCCAGGCAGACAAGGGCTTTAAAGGTGCTTCCAGCAGAAGGACGAACAGGTGCCACCAAAGCAGCTTGCTCTCAGTGCTGCAGGCAGGCTTGCAGCAAGACCCCAGAATTGCAGGAGTCCTCACTCCTGAAGTTGGTGACCTACTGAAAGGTCTTGTGTTCATACTGAGGCATTTCCCAACTTAGGAGGGCTGCAGAGTGGAACAGGAAGCATCTTCCTGTGGGTGAAAAAGGAAAAACAGGCACAAGCCGGATTTAAAATGGAAGGAGAGACAGGACCTGACCCACCATAGCGCTCCCAGGCCATACAGAGTGAGCCCTACCTCACCTAAACAAAGGTAAACCCATACCCTTCCAGCTTGGGGCTCCTGGTTTGATCTCACAGTGGTGAGATCACTACCTGTGAGCAGCGAGCTGACCCTCTGCTCCAGCCTCCAGAGCCTCAGTCCTTACCACAGAGCTAAGACCCGTTCCGGACGTGTGTCATGCCGTGCACACCCCTCCCCCCCGGACCACGAACATCCCGCACTACCTCCACGGAACAGCGTCACATACAAATTTCCTGCGCAGTGCTGCTTTCACACATCAGGAGCCAATCAGGGCAGGGCGCGCCGGCAGGGGGCCCTGCCCAGCCGTGACCCTGGAGCCTCGGGTTCGAGTCCTGGGTGTGGCAGCAGACATGTACGAGCGGCCAGGTGGTGGGTCTTCCCCCCCCCCCCCCAGCCCTCCTTGTCCACCCACCCCGCTGGCGGTGCTGGGGACCACAGCGAGCTCCTGTGCACAGTGTGAGCAGCAGGGCACCCCAGTAGAGTGCAGCATCTGCAGCAGGAAGGGAACATCCCTTTGGGTTCCCTGGGGACAAACCTCAATGCCCCCCGCCATGGACACCCCTCCTTATGGCTAGACATGGGGAAGTGTTTACCCCATGGCTACAATGAACCCCTCCAGGGTTAGGGGCCCAGAGTGCTGCTGGGTGAGTGGGGGTGAGGGCACCCACCACAAGTCCAGGCTCTGGTTGATATTATATTGTCTTTATTACACAGATACAGAGTTAACAGCCATAACCTGCATCATAAAGTTTACATTTTTCACAGGTCAAACATAGAGTACACTTAGAGAAAGCAGGAAACAGCAAGGGGGGGACAACATGCCAAAAGGAAGTCCTACCACATAATCTCTCTGGGCTGGCCCCCAAAGCCCCCAAAACCCATACAATAGGGCAGGGTGCCTGGCAGGGGGCTCTGGTTTCCAGCCCCCTGGGATCCTCTGTGCCCCAGTGTCCCTGTCCCCAGGGTTGGCAGGGTAACACGAGGATCCCAAGCAGGGCATGGGACCAGGGAAGCTGGGAGTGAGGGGGGATGGCAGCACGATACCTCCCTCCCGGGGCTATGGCATTCAGTGACATCAGAGGAACCCCCGGGGTTGCCACCACAGCACCAGTGCAGTGTCTGGTACCTAGAAACAAGGTGGCATCTTGTCCCCAACCTCAAACACACCAGGATCAAGAGGAGTACTCTGAGGAGAAGAGGGGACCCCAGTGGGCCCTGAAGGAGGATGCCGCAGAATATATATGGACTCAGTCAGAGATCAATATGATCAGACAAAAAGCCGTTTATTACAAAGCCTTAACCCCTTAAATACTATTTCTTACGTGCACTTACAGTGATTTGGCATATTATGATTGGATACATGTCTTGAAGACCCTTTGCAACTAGCATATAACTGGTTAAGCACAGGTGTGGGAACTTGACCTCGAAAGCTTGCCAACAGTCCACAGTTCTCATTAACTCGGTGAAATACAGCTGCTTCTTATCTTGCTTGTTTAAGCTTCCTTGGGCCTCTCATGGCCTTGCTGTATCTTTCAGGATTATTCAGAATTTATGTATCAATTAGCCATTCTCCTGTGAGAACACTGTCTCCACATCTCCCCCTTTTTGTTTTATATATGTTTTGGATGAGTCTACTTGAGCAGGGGATTTGGGCTAGATCATATCTCCAGTATATGCCGACTACAGGCTGCTGGGCCTGCCCCTTTTTTCTGCTGTATGGCTCTCTGGTAACAGGGGAGGCCATCCCTCACATCAAGGTCTGGCATGGCATGTGTCCCCACCGCTCCAGGCCTGCTGGGTTGCAGCCAACATCGGAGCTAAAGGTTCTTCTGGGTGGCAAACACAGTATTTGCTGATATCACTTCACACCTCATTCAGACAGGCCAGGTACACTTAACAGCTATTTCTAGCCCAGGTCAGGGAGCACAGATAGCACAGTTGGGATAAATCCACACCAAGAGATTAAGACAGGATTGCACAAATGCCTGTCTCATCCCAAACTCATCTCTATTAGCATCTCCTATCCTTGCAGCTCCCTGCTGTTCCAATTGAAGACTTCCAAATCAATACCAGGTATTTATATAGGGAAAAAAAGTACAAACTAGGCTAGAAAAGCATCCCAGCTTCTTAATTGCTTATGCAGTACACTCACTACACAAGGCTGTGCAGCTACAGCATGTCCAAGTAGAGGTAACACAGGCAGGCATAGGCACTGAGCAGCTACTCGGTGATTTTCACACACCTCTACTCCAAGTCTTTCCTGTCCCACAGGCAGCAGTCTGTGCTTCAAGGACCTAATCAGTTAAAAACACATAAAACATAGGCTAAAAATAATAGTTAAATAGCTGCACAGCTCCAAAGGATGGATACTAGAAGCCTGGAGAAAGCCAGGTCAGTGTTAAGTCAGCTCCCAGCCAGTACAGTCTCACTGCAGATGAGGTTCACACAGCAGGATAATTTATTTTATAAGTAACATTTACAATACCTTCTCAAACAGAACTTCAATACATTTTAAACAACAACAACAACCTGTCAGATAATGGGAGATGAAAGTGTTGAAGCCTCTCCTACCATCTAAACAAGGTACAGCTGTACACTGCTATTCCAGAACATTTTCCTGTAAAAATCACTCTTTTCACTTTCAGAGATGGGAGTTCAGCATTTCCTCTTCCACAAGAGAATCCAAACACCCCAAAGTAATTTCTGTTAAGAAATATGTCTCAAGAATTTACAAAGCTACTAAATGGAATATTTAAAGCCCTAGAAGAAGTCAGGTTTATTTTTAATCTAAGATTAAGCTGTAATTTGGATAAAGGCCAATCTTGGCAGCACTGAGCTCAGGAGTACAACATTAAGAGTTAAAGCCCCAAGCTTTAAAAATGTCTTGAGATTTTAAGAGGTGGGGGGATCAGTAGGGTTTTTAGCCTGGCAATGCCCCCTGATCTGTGAAAAGCTGCTTTAGGAGTGAGTCACATCTGGATTAGAGGAATCCTAGCCAAGGATCACAAAAGATTAGTATGATAATTACATAAGAAAACAAATTTCAACATAGAACTTCACTCAGCTGGGCTCACACCGTTCCCATCCAGGGAACCCTGAGCAGGAATGCTAATGGGAGTATCTTGTGGGGGCATCTTGTGGTTTGGGTCCTGCAAGACGCAGTGGGCATCTTGTAGAAAAGGTTTTGGATTTTACTGGTATATACCCACAAGAAGCAGAGGGCATCTTGTGGTTTTGGGTCCTAAGGGGGTTCTTGTGGAAATGGTTTTGGATCTTGTTGGCATTTGATTTATTTTGTGGCTTGTTACATTAAGGATTTTGGTCTTGAGATTTTGGTATCAGTGACAGACTGTTATAACTAAGCAGGGGGCATCTTGTGGTTTGGGTCCTACAAGATGCAGGGGTGTCTTGTGGAAATGGTTTTGGGTCCAGTGTGCTATCAACAGCCCATAAGGGATTTGATTCAGTGATGCTGTCAGTGTGGGTCCCTGAATAGGTTAGTCGAATCACCCTCCGATACAGTGGGCTGTCCAGTACGGTTCCCACAGTGGGATGCAGACAACCTGGTCGGAAACAAGGGTCTCGTCCTTCTTGGGACACTGACAGGCTGGTCAAATATAAAGGGTTCAAGGAAAACCCCTATTAATGTTACAAAATATGGTCTGAGCCATAGGGGTTAGGAAGAACTGCTTTTGATTCTACCGGTATTCGTCTTATTTTGTGGCTTGTTACAGTAATGATTTTGGTCTTGTGATTTTGGTACTGGTGACGGGATGTTATAACTGTGTTATTAACTGTTGTTTGTTTGATTGAATTTTAGTCTCTGTCTTTGTCTCAAGTGTTGTAACTGTGTGGAGTGTGTCTGTGGGATCCCGTTTGTGTGTGTGTGTGTGTGTGAATGCGAGATTGATAATGGAAAATCAGCAGAGTGAAGAGATCTTGAAAAAGAGTACTTTAGGGTGCATTTTGGCACACTGGAAAGAACTTGGAGGGTCTCCTGGGGGCTCGGTAAATAAGGAAACATTGGTAACATATTGTAACCAATGGTGGCCTTTGTACACTTTGGAAGATCAGGAAAAATGGCCTAAAAATGGAACTTTGAACTATAATACATTGTTACAATTAATGTTGTTTTGAGGTATTCAGAGTTAAGGGAGGGGTAAACCAGAAGTGCTTTTGCAGATGCAGGCATCTGTAGCCCCTGCAGAGCAAGGTGAGCAGCTGTGAGAAAAAAAAAAAGGGAAAACCAAGGGGGAAAGTGGGGGAGCTCAGGCAGCTCCTGTGTTTGAGTGTGGGAGGAGGGATGTCGGGCAGAGGTGGGGGAGTGGGCTCTTCTGTGGAAGAGGATTGGTGTGCGTGCTATGGGGAGTTTGGACGTTGGAAGTGAGATTGCCCTGGGGGGGAGTGCCATGGGGTGGCTCCGGTGACTGAACTGGAACTAGACTGACAGGGACCTGGAGAATCTACCCTAACAGATTCACTGAGTAAATTAAAACTAGGGACTAGAGGAAATAAAGAGGAATTTTAGTGGATACAGGAGCAACTTATTTGGTGTTAAATCAGAGAGAAAAGAATTTGTTACAGATGTGGGAGCTACTGGCCACCAAGAAAAAGAAAAAAAAAAAAAGAAAAGAAACGGCATTCTTTCTGAAGCCTTTAAAGTACAAATTGGGAAAACAAATAGGAATGCATAAATTTTTATGCATGCCAAATTCTCTAAAATCTTCATTAGGGTGAGACGCAACATTTAAAGAAGGTAAAATGGAATTTAGAGTTAAAAGCAATCAATTAATTGCAGTTTTGACTTTATCTTTAATTCAACAGAAAAGCAAAAAGTAGTACCTCCTTGAAACAGAAATCCTTAATCAGGTATATGTGGGAGTATGGGCATCTGAAGTTCCAGGTAAGGAAAAAAAATGCTTTGCCTGTTAAAGTGGAAATAAAAAGGGGGCCCTGCCCGGTTCAAATAAAACAGTATCCTTTAAGAATACAAGATAGAAGGGGAATTAAAGAAATAATTAATAAATTTTTTAAGATATGATTTATTAGCAGAATGTGAATCGGAATATAACACCCCCATTTTACCAGGAAAGAAAACAGATGGGAAAAGCTATAGGCTAGTTCAAGATTTAAGGGCAATAAATAAAATAGTAGAGGACATCCACCCTGTGGTGGCTAATCCATATACTTTATTGACCAAACTAAAATTAAATCAGAAATGGTTTGCCATCCTGGATTTAAAGGACGCTTTCTTTTGCTTACCATTGGCCAGAGAAAGCCAAAATTTATTTGCTTTTGAATGGGAAAATCCTGACACAGGAAGAAAAACTCAATTAACTTGGATGGTATTACCTCAGGGGTTTAAAAACAGTCCAGCAATTTTTGGAAATCAGCTAGCACGAGAACTAGAATCATGAAAGCCACCTACTCAGATGGGGACTCTGTTACAATATGTGGATGACCTATTAATTGCTACAGAAACAAAGGAAGAATGTGTCCAGTGGACAGTGGAATTATTACATTTTCTGGGACTGAATGGTTATCGGGTATCCAGACAAAAGGCTCAACTAATCCAAACCCGAGTTTCCTACCTAGGATATGAAATAACAGGAGGACAGAGAGAACTTGGAACTGCCAGAAAAGAAGCCGTTTGCCAGACTCCACAGCCGTCGACTGTCAAGGAGCTCTAGACATTCCTGGGAATGACAGGATGGTGCAGACTTTGGATCCATGATTATGGTGTTCTGGTAAGACCACTATACGAACTGTTGAAGGGAAACTCTCCCTCTTTGGACTGGACTGATAAAACAGAGGAGGCTTTTAGAAATTTAAAGATAGAGTTAATGAGAGCTCCGGCTCTGTGACTTCCGGATGTGACTGAACCGTTTTGGCTATATTCCTATGAAAAACAAGGAATAGCCTTTGGGGTCCTTGCTCAGAAACTAGGACCCTACAGAAGGGCAGTGGATGCCCCAGTATTCACACAACTAGCTGAAACCAGCCATATCTGTAATTCTTCTGATAGTGGGCAAAGATTTAGAACACTGTGACCTTCCTGCAAAATTTATTGCAGGATGGGCAGACAAGGAGTATCCAAAGGTAGCAGATGTTTGGGAGGCATTGTCTCTAAACTAACTGATAAGTAGAAGGATGGTGTGAAATCATTCATTCATGTTTGTTTAGTGGGGCCACTAAATTCCACAGACAACACAAACATTGTTCTTTATCTTCAACCTAAGTTAAGCTAAAAGTACTTTAACCCTATGTTTTCCAGGCACTAGCTTTCCTCATAACAGCCCCCCCCCCCCCCCCCTTCTTTTACCTTTACAAATTCTTTTGCTATGTGGTTCCATTTTGCTCAAGAGTTCTGGCCATTTTCAACTTGTTGTCTAATCTTGTGTCTTTAGCAAGCTTTGCGAACTCATACAGTTATATCCACATAGCAACACCTATGATTTGCGAAAGCCAATGCATTTATTTGTTTATAACAATCCCCCCTTTTTCTTTTTCTTAATCTATTTGGCTTGAGCCATAATTTCCATTTCTGGCTTTTCTCATTCGTTCATTTTTTTCAAAGATTAGTTTTGCCTCCTCAAATGGATCAGCACAAGACTGAATTTTTAACATTCTTATTTTTGATTCTGTTCCCTCAGGAGTAATTATTTCAAACTGTAATTGCTCTATGGTCCTAAGGACCATTCTACTCATCAGGGGAACAACACAAGGTAGAATGAGTAAAACAGTTATTAACAAAACAAAATCCAGCAGAATTCCTCTTAACCCCCCAAAGTTCCACCTTTTTCCATATCCAAGTTAAACTCTTTCCAGGTTTGAACGGGAACATGCACAACCTTTTTCATTTCAGTAACTATCTTTTTCTTTTTGATAACTTTTCCTTTGTCATCTATCTGTAAACAACAGTTGGATAGATTGAATTTCCCCCCCCCCACACACCCTTCCTGGGCTAAAAGGCAATCCAGGGCTAAGAGATTTTGATATACCGCTGTGCAAATTTTGCTATTCTGTTTGGCTAATATGTTCAATGCATCACCAGTTTTGTTAGTCACAATTTCCAGGACTGCTTGCAAACTAATTATGCGATTTAACATATATATATATAGGCGTCCAGTATCCCCAGGATCCATCCTCAGCCCAAGAGGCAGGATCGTAATATGCAATAATTCGCTCTGGGGGCCACTGATCATTTTTCAAGTTTCCAGTCTGTAGGTCCCTTTTTGCCTGGGATATTTCAGATACATCAGAATAGAATGCCACCCCTCTATGTATTGGTAATAAAAAGAAACTTGGCTGGATGGTTCCCAAAACACATGTTCCGGTTCAATTCCCAGGTAATTCAGAGTATTCATATTTACCACAGATCCAATATAGTCCTTCTGGAGCTTCCCCTTTATCCCCAGGGTTCTTACTTAAAATCCAATTTTTTCCTCCATCTGCAATATCCGAAGGATGGCCCCAAGTTGTCCTTTTTCTTACTGTTTCATTCCAAATTCTACTGTTTTCACAAGTTAAATCCCCCACTGGCTTTTTCCCTTGTCTCCCAGGGGGCTTTTGCCAACAGTTTTGGCAAATGATACTCATCTGTAGTGCCAATTGTTTCACTCTCTGGACTTTGATTGAGTTCCATATATTATTATCAGTAATATTAATTTCCTTCTACCCCCAAGGCCATTGTTTCCCCATATTGGTACCTCCACAAACATAACAATTACTTATATGAAGCACTTTTGCTATATTTTCTGCCAAATTCGCAAACAAATTACTGGCAATTGCGTAAATTTCATATTTGGCCCCAGTTTCCACTTCACGATAGAAAGAATGGAACAGTAGTTCCTCCTCCTTGTCCGAGTTTACAGCTTCTTGAATCTTAATACAGATTAGAGTTCCTGGGTCTGACCCAGTGCTGTCAATCTCAATTGCTGAGGTGAGTAGCTCGAGAGAGGACGTCTTCAACAGCGGAGCGGGGGGAAGATCAGCGTCCAGAAGCCTCAACTCAGAGCTACAAGAGCCACCGAGGGAGCCTCAAATCCTCGACAGGACCTGCCCAGGAGCCGGCAGTTCAGCTGATGCCAGCAGCTGACTCACACGGGGCGGAGCCAGAAGCAGCGGCACCAGCCCTGACTGGTTAAAAACCTGCCCCAGGGAGCACGAACGACCAGGAGCGCGGTAAATAGAGTGGGTCGAGGCAGTTTGTATGGGCAGATGAGCGGGATGGTGAGCACTCGTCGTGTGACCAGGGCCCGGTCCGGGAGCTCTGCTCTGGCTGCCCCGGCGGTGGTCAGCGTAGGCACCCAGACAGAGCCGATGAGAGGGGAGGCTGCAGTGCAGAGCTCAGAGTGTAGAGGGTGCCTGTACTGGTCTTGTGAGGGAATGGTGCACAATGGGCAGGGCTGCACTCAGTGCTCCCTGGTGGAGGTCCTCCTGCAGCAGGTGACTGAGCTGCGGGATGCTGTTAATGGACTGCAAGATGTCAGGGAAGCCGAGAGGAAGCAGGAATGCTTGCTCCCTGCCCAAACTGTGCAGGGGCCTCAAGCTTCCCCTCTAGCTCATGGAGGAAGAAGGAGGCCATTAACCTGGGAAGCTAGGAATTAGTGACAAAAAAAAAAACAACAAAAAAATGGAGGGAAAGGACAATCAAAAGCAAGGGGCTTCTTCCTAAATCTATTGTCCTCATCCAGAACTGCTTTGCTGTCCTTCAGGGGGCTAATGAGGAAACGCACTCGAGCCTGAGACAGCCGGCTGATGCACTGCTAAAGAAGATCTCTACTGGTGCTGCCAGGAAAAAGCAGCGGGTCGTAGTAGTAGGGGACTCTACATTGAAAGGGACAGAAGCACTTGTCTGTTGGCCTGACCCCGTCTCAAGGGAGGTGTGTTGCCTACCAGGGGCACGGATCAGGGCTGTGGCAGAGAGGCTGGGAAGTCCCACGGACTATTACCCACTCCTGGTGATACATGTGGGTGCTAGGGATATAGATAGTAGTAGCCTGGGGACCATAAGGAAGGACTACAGAGCCCTGGGGGAGGTGGTTAGGGGCTCTGGAGCTCAGATAGTCTTTTCGTCAATTCTCCAGGCTACAGGGAAGGACCTAAAAAAAACTAGGATGATCAGCCAGGATAATAAATGGTTAAAAGGGTGGTGTCATAGTGAGAGGTTTGGGTGACACGGGACACAAGTTTGTAGACCAGGTCTAGTGGTGGCTGGTGGAGCTGGTCTGATGATAAAGAAGGGAAAGAGCAGTTTTGGTAGGAGGCTTGCCAGACTGGTCAAGGAGGCTTTAAACTAGATGTGTTGGGGGAGGGGGGCATCATTCCATCCCAACACACCCAGTCAGTTGCCAGCAACTATAATAAATGCTTGGAGCATTTCCAGCCGCTCCAGCCAATAATCCAGCTTCATTTGGAGCTCGGCTCAGATGCCTCTATACAAACGCCAGTAGCATGGGGAACAAACAAGAGGCATTAGAGATGTGTGCACGTCTACGGAGGTATGATATAATAGGCATCTCAGAAACATGGTGGGACGGCTCCTATCACTGGAGTGTTGGAATGGAAGGTTACAGGCTTTTTAGAAAAGACAGGCCTGGCAGGTGGGGAGGGGGAGTTGCCCTTTATGTTAGGGATAGGCTGGAGAGTATGGAACTCTGTCTGGGGACAGGTGATCAGTTAAGAGAGAGTTTGTGGGTCAGGGTTAAAGGGAATATAGCTATGTGAGACCTTACTGTGGGGATCTGTTACAGACCGCCTGATCAAGGAGAACCTGCGGATGAAGCACTCTATAGACAGATAGGAAAAGCCTCACGCTCACAGGCCCTTGTTCTCATGGGTGACTTCAACCACCCTGACATCTGTTGGAAGGATGGTACGGCCCAGCACAAGTAATCCAGGAGGTTCCTCGATTGTGTGGAAGACAATTTCCTTCTGCAAGTAATAGAGGAGCCAACAAGGAGAGGTGCCATGCTTGACCTCGTGCTCACCATCAGGGAAGGGCTGGTTGGAAATATGACACTCCATGGTAGCCTTGGTTGCAGTGATCATGAGATGCTCAAATTCTAGATCCTCAGGACAGTGAGAAGACTGTGCAGCAAACTCACCACCCAGGACTTCAAGGGAGCAGACATGGGCCTCTTCAGGAACCTGCTTAGTAAGGTTCCATGAGATATAGCCCTAGAGGGCACAGGGGCCCAAGACTGTTGGTTGATATTCAGGGATCACCTGCTACAAGCTCAGGAGTGTTGCATCCCAACCAGAAGAAAGTGCAGCAGGAGGGCCAGGAGACCTCCTTGTATGGATAAGGAGCTGCTGAGGAAAATTCAAATGAAAAAAGAGGCTTATAATAAATGGAAGCAAGGACAGGCGGCCTGGGAAGTGTACAGGGATGTTGTCCGGGAAGCTAGGGACCAGGTTAGGAAAGCTAAGGCCCAGTTAGAATTAAATTTGGCTAGGGATATTAAGGATAACAGGAAGGGATTCTACAGGTACATAGCAAATAAAAAACAGACTAGGGACAACGTAGGCCCCCTCAGGAAGTTCTCGGGAGAACTGGCTACACAGGATTTGAAGAAGGCTGAGGTTCTGAATGACTTCCTTGCCTCTGTCTTCACTGGCAAATGCTCTGACCACACCACCCAAGTCTTGGAAGGCAGATGCAAGGACTGTGAGAATGAAGACCTTGGGCCCACTGTAGGAGAGGATCTGGTTCGAGACTATCTTAAAAATCTGAACATGCACAAGTCCATGGGTCCTGATGAAATCCATCCACGGGTCCTGAAGGAGCTGGCAAATGAACTTGCTAAACCACTGGCCATCATATTTGAGAAATCATGTCAGTCAGATGAAGTTCCCTACTACTGGAAAAAGGGAAATTTAACCCCCATTTTCAAGAAGGGGAAAATGGATGAACCGGGGATTTACAGACCAGTCAGTCTCACCTCTGTGCCTGGCAAAATCTTGGAGCAGATTCTCCTGGAAGGCATGCTAAGGCACATGAAAATCAGCAAGGTGCTTGGTAACAGCCAGCATGGCTTCACTAAGGGGAAATCCTGCCTGACCAATTTGGTGGCCTTCTATGATGGGGCCACAGAACTGATGGACGGGGTAGAACAGTTTATGTCATCTACCTGGGCTTGTGTAAAGCATTCGACACTGTCCCACATGACATCCTTGTCTCTAAATTGGAGAGAGATCAATTTGATGGATGGACCACTCTGTGGATAAAGAACTGGCTGGATGGCCACTCGCAAAGAGTTGTGGTCAATGGCTCAACGTCCAGCTGGAGACCAGTAACGTGTGGTGTCCCTCAGGGATCAGTGTTGGGGCCGGTCTTGTTTAACATCTTCGTCGCTGACATGGACAGTGGGATTGAGTGTTCCCTGAGCAAGTTTGCCGATGGCACCAAGCTGTGTGGTTCGGTTGATACGCTGGAGGGAAGGAATTCCATCCAGAGGTAACTCAACACGTTTGTGAGGTGGGCTGATGCCAACCTCATGAAGTTTAACCATGACAAGTGCAATGTCCTACACCTCTGTCGGGGCAATCCCAGGCACAGCTACAGGTTGGGCAAAGAAGATATTCAGAGCAGCCCTGCGGAGAAAGACTTGGGGGTGTTGGTCAATGAGAAAATGACCATGAGCAGGCAGTGTGTGCTTGCAGCCCAGAAAGCCAACCATATCCTGGGCTGCATCAAAAGGAACATGACCAGCAGGTCAAAGGAGGTGATCCTGCCCTTTTACTCTGCTTTTATGAGCCCTCACCTGGAGTATTGTGTACAGTTCTGGTGTCCTCAACATAAAAAGGACATGGAACTGTTGGAACAAGCCCAGAGAAGGGCCATGAGGATGATCAGGGGACTGGAGTACCTCCTGTATGAAGATAGGCTGGGAAAGTTGGGGCTGTTCAGCCTGGAGAAGAGAAGGCTGCGTGGAGACCTCATAGCAGCCTTCCAGTATCTGAAGGGGGCCTATAGGGATCCTGGGGAGGGACTCTTCATTAGGGACTTTAGTGACAGGACAAGGGGTAACAGGTTAAAACTTAAACAGGAGAAGTTTAGATTGGATGCAAGGAGGAAATTCTTTCCTGTTAGGGTGGTGAGGCACTGGAATAGGTTGCCCAGGGAGATTGTGAATGCTCCATCTCTGGCAGTGTTCAAGACCAGGTTGGATGAAGCCTTGGGTGATACGGTTTAGTGTGAGGTGTCCCTGCCCATGGCACGGGGGTTTGGAACTAGATGATCTTAAGGTCCTTTCCAACCTTAACTATTCTATGATTCTGTGATTCTATGAATCTGCAGGCTGAAAGTGTGTTCTGCCATTTTCCAATCTTCATTCCAGGTTCTGGGTTTATTTATGGTTAACTTCAGTGGGTTACCCTGGTTTCTTCTGCAGTCGTTTGGAGCTGTCAGCCTCTCTAGCTTAACTACCCAATACCCTTGCTCCTGTAGTGTCTGTGTATACTTTCCTGGGTGTCGTGGTTTAAACCCAGTCAGGCAACTCTTTTACTCACTCCCCCCCCTTCCTTCCCTCCCCCTACTCCCAGAGGGATGGAGAGGAGAATCGAAAAGAATGCAACTCCCATGGGTTGAGATAAGAACAGTTTAGTAACTAAGGTATAACACAAATCACTACTGCTACTATCAATAATAACAATGATAAAGGAAATAACAAGGGAAGAGAATACATCACCTCACCACCAGCTGACCGATAACTTGCCCCCCCCCCAGCCCAACCAAGCACCGACCCATACCTTCTCCAACCCTGCAGTCTCCCAGCCCTTCCGGCTCACTCCCAGTTACATCCTGGGCATGACGTGCTGTGGTATGGAATACCTCTTTGGTCAGTTTGGGTCAGGTGTCCTGTCTCTGCTTCCTCCCGGCTTACCCCTCCTCCCTGGCAGAGCATGAGGCTCACAAAATCCTTGGCCAAACCAAAACATCGCTATCAGCTCTGTTCCCGAGCTGAAAGTCAAAACACTGCACTGCACCAGCTACCAAGAAGGAGAAACATGACTGCTACTGCTGAATCCAGGACACTGGGTTATAATCTGTGGACTAAATAACACAGGTCCAAGAAGTACAATAATTCCAATTCCTTGTACAGTAAGAACTTACCTTTTTAGATTTGTACCTCCAAGAGGAGCACATATATTTTTAGTCATGGGAGTAGGTTCACACCTATTCCATGCTTCCGCATCCCCTTGCCTGCTTACCACTGTCTATTGCTTCACAAGCAACAAAAATTATGCTTGCTGTACTATTTATGTTGGTAATTTCAGTTTGCCCTACTACTATTCTGTCTTTCCCCAGGGACCGTGCTTCCAACCACCATTCCTTTCCTTTCGCTTTAGGATCATAACAGATTATCTTGCCTTTAACATTGCATCTAGCGTACTCTGTATTGTTATGGGTACATATCTCAAGCAGGGTTCCACTGCATCGATAATGGGTGTGATAAAGTTTGCATGGTCAAGTGCCCATTCAAAGTGGTCTTTATACATTCTGTGCAATCGGAGGAGGCTCGTACTCATGATAGGGACAGGAGCCATAAGATGATCAGAGGTCCAGTATGAAGTATGCCTCCACCCCTCCGGCCTGTGGGGTTGCTGCCCACAGCTGAGGTATGTTTATGCTTCTCGGTGGCAGTCATAGAGGCCAACCTGGGCTTGCCCTCGGCCATCTTATTTCCTCCTATTCAATTTTCATGCAGACTTTATTCACAGACCCTTATATTCACAGATTCCCACTTCAGTTACCTCCAACTCCGATGCTACCAATAACTCCCAGCCACAGAGTAGAGTAAGTACATCAGCGTCCCGTAATGGCTGGCTATATCCAATCCAGGGTGAATTTTTACGACACAGCATACAGTGCAGGCTTTGTTATGGGAGCTGCAATATCACTTCTTACACCAACATCACAAGTCTTACACCAACAGAACACCCAACTAGTGTGTCTTGTATTGGGGTGTCTTAGACACGAGAGAGATATATATATATACACACACACACCTTGGTGAAGGCTCTCATTCCTCTATCACAGGATCACAAACAAGAGCCAGTTCCCCATGTGTATCTGAATAATATAATCCAGATCCCCCAAACTGGGGAGTGTTACCTCCCCAGGAAGAGAACCAGAGTTTCCTCAAAGTATCCCACAAGGGAATTTGAAACCAGTCATATAAGCTCGCCCTTAACCTTTTGTCTCCCTGTATTTGCGAGTTATTGCCTATGTATTACTACATAGTCTTCTTCTTGAGTGTCAGATTGATGTCACCTGGCATCGATATTACAGTACACCCCGTAGGTTCTTCCACATGTACTTTAATCCTGCTGGCGTGGGTCCATCCTCTTTCTCTGGTCCGGACTACAGCTTCCGTTTTCAGCAATACCTGAAAAGGACCTTCCTATTGTGGAATTAAAGATTGCTCTCTCCAGGTCTTAATCAATATCCACTCCCTGGGATTAATGTAATGAATTTTAAAGTCTAAAGGCATAGTCTGGGGAATCCATCCTTTTGATCTTAAATGTTCCAGAGTCCGAGCTATTGTGGTGACATACCTTCTGATACTCACCTCTCCTCCTTCATAAGTAGCAGTCTCCTTTTGGGTTGTCATAAAAGGTAATCCAAACATAATTTCATAAGGAGATATCCCTAAAGCCAGGCATGGAGGTAAGACTGACTGGTCTGTAATTCCCCAGGTCATCCAATTTCCCATTCTTGAAAATGGGGGTTATATTTCCTTTTTTCTGTCGTCAGGAACTTCACCTGACTGCCATGATTTTTCAAATATGGCAGACATTTTTCAAATATGACGGACACAGACGTTGAATATGATGATCACAGACGTTAAAGTCAAAAAATGAGATAGTGTAGCCCAGCGCTCCCCCCACCACCCCCAACCTTTGCCAGTTGCCGCTGCAGCTGCAAAGACTGAGGACGGCGATGAAGACGATACTTTTGACCTAGGCCCTACTGATCCCGAGAATGAGCCTGACAACAATAATTATGATCTGCGGTCACAGTGGAATGCCCTTAAAAAGCGGGCCAATATGCTAGGAGATATGGACCTTGCTAACACTTTGCAGTATGCATACCCTGTGATCCATCAGCAGGATGGTCAGGCCGAGTGGGAAGGGCTGCCTTTCTCTTTAATAAAGGAGCTGCGCCAAACAGTCATGTGTTGCAGAATGGCTCCAAGAGCAAGGCCATGGATCCTTAGAGGCCTTGTGCGAGCAAAGCAAAGTGTAGGCCTCACATGTAACCGGAAACCGGATGTGGGAGGAGAATGCAAAGGAAACCGTTTAGAACTAACCAATACTGTTGTGACTAGTAGGCGTAGCTAACACCACGAGGATATAAGCGATGTGCGACATGAATAAAGTAGAAGCTTGCTTATCACCTATATCGGGTTGGCGTGTCTTGCTTCTCCTCGCCATCGGCAAATGGTGCCCGAACAGGGACCCGGATAACAGGGACTCGGATAACAAAGCCGGGAGCAGTGAGTGTGAGCGGCACCGGTGGCAGCGGCTGGGGAGCGCGGGCAGTGCTACTGCGGTGGTGTGTCTGGTGCTTGGACTGACCAAAAGGAGTCTGCCGCTGGGGCGAGCTAGGTACAGCTGCATCGGGAGGACGATCCAGTATCAGATGACCCAGTATTGGACGACCCGGAGACTGAGGTTACAGGGCGATCCAGAAGAGGACGATCCGGAAAAAGGAACAGGCCGGCCGAAGAAAATGGACCGAGAGGTAGCCCCTGATTTATTACAGCGCTTTTTAGAAAAGCGGGGAATTAAGCCTGAGACTCTAAAGCAGTTAGCAGGTCTAGTGGCTGTAGGGAAGGCTAAGGGATTTTTTGTAGATCCTAATATAGTTTTTGAGGAGAGTGAGTGGCGAAAGTTTGGTGATGAACTATTTGACTCAATGCTTAATGATGATAAAACGGCAAAGAAAATCGGTAAGCCACGGAGAGAAGTAATAAATTGTATAAAAAGATACAAGGAGGAAAAGAAAATTGCCGCTGTAGCAACGGAGAAACTAGGAACAGACGTTCCCGGTCGGTTGAAGCCGGGGGAAGATTACAACTCATTTCCCCCAACTCGCGGGGCGCTCCCTGTACTTGGAGCACAGGGTTTTTCCCCCCCTCCTTCTTCATCAGAAGGTGCAGTGGAGAAGGTGCAACTCTCTGCTCCCCTGCCACCGCAGTTGAGTTCCAAAAAGCAGAGGGATTCCGAAAGTAGGGATTTTGAAAAGGACAGAGAAAGTCTAATAGAAGCCGATAACAGCAAGAGCCAGGTCTGCAGATGGCCACATACCAAACGAGAGACACCTGACAAGAAAGACATAGCTGCAAACAACGGAGACCCTGAGTTCGACCCAGGATCAGACCCCGAGTCCCCTGAATCCGAGCCAGATTTATATCCTCTGCTTCCAGACTCTGACTCTTCGTCTCCCAGGTCGGTCTGCTCAGTTCATCAGCAACTACTCACTGGCCTTGGAGATGCTCAGCTGCAACAATTGATGAAAAAGCTTGAAGCCCTCGAGACTGGGATTGAGACATCTCCATTGGCGCCTCCACCTTATCCTCCGTAAAACCCTTTCCTTAAAGAAGGCAAACAGGGGGAGGGGGTGGGAGAGGTATGGGGGGGGGGGCACAAATCCTGCGCGCTGTTGGCATGGGTTAATCAAAGATGCAATTATTACTGGTGAATTTTCTGCAATGGGCCTCTCTGTGTATCCTGTGTTTACTACACAGCAGGGGGCTAAAGAGTGGGAAGCTTTTGATCTCAAAATAGTTAAGGAGGCCTGACAAGCAGTGACCACGTATGGGTTAAAATCCTCTTATACTCAAGCTGTATATGTTGGTAAATATAAGTATGTCCAGATTTCTATCGACCTTTGGAGACCTTTATAGATATTGCTGGCCACTTCTTCCAACACAGGCTGGCCACCTGTGTCGGAATGAGTGTGCATTTTGGTCAGTATAAAAGCCCAGGCCTCATACGATGTGGGGGAGGCAGAGCCCCTGCGGGGACGCCCGCTAAGTTTGAGCCTGCCACCTCGCACTGCAATGATGCTTCTCGGAGCTGGTTTGCTATTAGTCTCCACAGGGTCCTTGTGCCACGTTCTGTACGTGGAACTGTAGTGGGAGTAATGATTGTCTGGATTTTGTGCTTCAAATATTGTAGCTGTGTGGCGTGTGCTTGTGGGATCCCATACGCGTGTGTATGTGTGTGTGTGCTGAGGGCAGACGGTGTTCTGTGTATTTTTTTGGTGTTGGGTTCATGTAAAAGCTTTTAACGGGTAGCTGTTTAACATTTCGGGCATGAAAGTGTTAATGTAAAAGTGCGGCTGCCGGCAGGTATTTATGGTTGCTGCTGAAGCAAGCAGGCGGCTGTAGCTGCTGCTGAGCAGGCCCGCGTTTGCAGGGATCAAAAAAAAAAAGGGGGGGGGAAGAGCAATGATGCTGCAAATATGCAGTTTAACTTGTCTACTTCTCAAGAACTGATAACCTGGGGGAGGGGGTATATTTGTGTCCTCCTGCCTACAGGTCCATGGCGACTGCCTGCAAAGTTTGTCAAGCCTTGCCATGAGCTGGACAGACGAATGGAAAAACCTGATGCCTCAGCTACAGGAGCTGACCGTGAATACCCCAAGCAGAATGAGATAGAGGAAGAGAAAAACGAATAATTGCAAAACATCACTTGGGGGCAACTGAAAAGTAACATCCTGAATATGTGTGCTTGTAAAGTAGCTATTATTAGAGGCTGTGATTTTGTGTATAAAACCACCTGTATTTACTAGCTAGTTGCCAATAAGAAACTGCACCTTGTATTGTATAGATTTGTCACTTGTAAAACAGATGTTAGAGTATGGAAATTTGCAGTAGCTGCTAGAAAATGCTAAGGCAAAAGCTAGAAAGATTTTAATACAATGGTACTGTTATAAAGCATGTGATGGAACAAATTAAGAGGGTGGGAGAATTCCACTGGTAAGAAATTTCTTTGGCTAGTCCCTTGCTACCACCAGCATCTTCAATATGCTGCTGCACCCTGTAATAGTTACTCTGCTAATGTAAATTTGTGTGTGCCTTGCTGTAGTAGCGGCTTGTTACTGGATATAAAACAAAAAGGGGGAGATGTGGAGACAGTGTTCTCACGGGAGAATGGATAATTGGTATATAAAATCTGAATAATCCTGAAAGATACAGCAAGGCCATGAGAGGCCTGAAGAAGCTTAAGCAAGCAAGATAAGAGGCTGGAATTCACCAAGTTAATGAGAACTGTGGACTGTTGGCAAGCTTTCAAGGTTGTGTTCTCACACCTGTGTTTAACCAATTATATGTTAGTCAATAAGGGTCTTCAAGACATGTATCCAATCATAATATGCCAAATCACTGTAAGTGCCTTGGCCAGGGCCTTGGCTCAGTTAAACAAGCTGGGTTGCTGGCTTGCTAAGCAGACAAATGCTACATCGAAAGGCAATTTCTGATTTGTTGTTTGATGTTGACTCTGTGAGACATGCAACACTGCAGAAGAGAGCCGCTATAGACTTTTTGTTGTTGGCACAGGGACATGGATGTGAAGAGTTTGATGAAATGTGTTGTATGAATCTTTCTGGTCATTTTAATTCGATACATGCACAGCTGAAAACCCTGGCTCAGCTTACCCAGCAACTGCAAGTGAGCAATGACCTAGGGATAACTAAATGGTTGTCCTCATGGGGCATTACAGGTTGACTTAAAACACTGCTATTTGAAGTACTGCGCTTATGTATCATTGTTAGGTTAATCATTGTAGCTATTAGACTAGCTTATAGTTGTGTGATATAGTTGTGTGCCCTGTGTTTCTGGACTCCAGCAGCAGCACTCTACCCCATGGCTCATGTCTTGAGAGCCTGGTGTTATTTCCTTCCCCCTTCAAGCCTGGTGTTTTCTGGCTGAGCCTGTCCCAGTACTCTGCTTCTCTCATTTCTTGCTGTGGTGGCAGGCCACTGACCTAAAGAGAGGAAGAAAAGGAACTATAATCAGGGCAACCAACAGCAAGGTAGAACAGGTTCAACACTTACCAGTCCCTGTGGTCCAGTGCTGTTCTTCTATGTCTCCCAATGTCATGGGTTGTGTGAGAGATGTTGGAGTCTGCAGTGTCACTGTAAAGGGAGCAATTGGGGTTATGGGTCATGCTGCCACCTTGTCCTGGGTTCAGCAGTAGCAGTCATGTTTCTCCTCCTTGGTAGCTGGTGCAGTGCAGTGTTTTGACTTTCGGCTCGGGAACAGAGCTGATAGAGATGTTTTGGTTTGGCCAAGGACTTTGTGAGCCTCATGCTCTGCCAGGGAGGAGGGGAAGCTGTGAGGAAGCAGAGAAAGGACACCTGACCCAAACTGACCAAAGAGCTATTCCATACCACAGCACGTCATGCCCAGGATGTAACTGGGAGTTAGCCGGAAGGGCTGGGAGACTGCAGGGTTGGAGGAGGTATCGGTCGGAGCTTGGTCGGGCTTGGGGGCGAGTTATCGGTCAGCGGGTGGTGAGGTGTTGTATTCTCTTCCCTTGTTATTTCCTTTATCATTATTATCATTGGTGGTAGCAGTAGTGATTTGTGTTATACCTTAGTTACTAAACTGTTCTTATCTCAACCCGTGGGAGTTGCATTCTTTTGATTCTCCTCTCCGTCCCTCCGAGAGCAGGGGGAGGGCAAGAAAGGGGGGGGAGGTGAGTGAATGAATTACCTGACTGGGTTTAAACCACGACACACCTCTTAGCAGAAAGAAAATGCATGTTGTTGGTAC